>NW_023270854.1:30662786-30705515 GCF_011800145.1 Mirounga leonina | reverse complement strand
GTCTGCTCTTCTCCCAAATGGATCGTGCAGTTACCCGCTCTCTCCATTTAACAGATCTTGTCTGCTCTTCTCCCAAATGGACCGTGCAGTTACCCCCTCTCTCCATTTCCACTTCCTTGACCCCATTTGAAGCCACCAACATCTTTTGCCCAAACTGTCTGAATAACAAGTGAACTCCGTACTGTGGTAAAATTGTGGCTTGCCCACAGTGGCCAGTTTGAGTGTGTGGATGTCAAACCACTCCTGCCTCAGGCAAATGCCCCTGTTGCTTTTCTCTCTGGAAAGCCCTTCTCTCAAATCATTTCCCGCCTGACTTTGGTTATTAAGGCTGAGTTCAGGTGGCATTTCCTTAGAATAGCCTTTTCTAACTCTCTGATCTGAAATGGTGCATACTTGCCCACCGCCCGTCTCCATTACTCTGTTGTTGTTTGGCTTTCTTTTTATTTATTTATTTATTTATTTATTTATTTATTTATTTATTTGAGAGAGAGAGAATGAGAGAAAGAGAGAGCATGAGAGGGAGGAGGGTCAGAGGGAGAAGCAGACTCCCTGCCGAGCAGGGAGCCCGATGTGGGACTGGATCCCGGGACTCCAGGATCATGACCTGAGCCGAAGGCAGTCGCTTAACCGACTGAGCCACCCAGGCGCCCCGTTGTTTTGCTTTCTTTAAAGCACGTAGCCACTAGCCGAAGCTCTCTTTTTTGTATAATTCAACAAATGTTTATTGAGCACCTCCTCTGTGTCAGGTATTGTTCTAGGTACAGGGTATACCAAAAAGAACAGAACAGACACAAATCCAGGTTCCTGTGGAGCTTGTTGACTTCTTATCATCATCTCCCATTCAGGACGCAGGTTCCATGAGCCCTGGGACCTTGTCCATCTGGTTTGCTACCGCGCCTCCAGAGCCTTGAACAGCACCTAGCTACAGTGATCGATAAATCACTGTTGACTTAATGAATGAGTAAATATTGCTGCTCTTCTGTGTAGTCTTTTCTTCCCTGGGCTAAATAATTCAAGTTTCATCAGCCTTCCACAGAGAATAGATTTTAAGTTACTCTTAAAATGGTCTCTCAGGTAAGAACATTTTCTGTTTTGTTAGAATTTCTTCAAAATGTGACACCAAGAATTTAACACATCAAATGTAACTTAATACAGCAAATGTACTCTAACTATTAATACATAATTAACCCTCTTAATTCACATCACCTGGAATTTCATATATTTAGTTTTAATTAGTGTGACAAATTATCTGTGGTAGAAATTGCATGTGGGAACCACGTCTGTGTCAAGGCCAGGCAGTCCCTTTGGTAACCAGGACCAAGGAATGTCATAGAGGTTCTTGCCAGATTTGCCAGTTTAGCACAGGATATTTATAAAACATTACAGTGTGTTTGGTGGAGAGAATTGTAAGTTGGAAAAGGTTTTCCTGTGTTATCCCTTAACTCCCTTTTTCAGTTAAATCTTTTAACCACAAGAATCAAAGTACCAAAGTGATTCCATTTGGTTTTGTGTTGTAATCATTTTATAATTACAGTGGAATTATCTGCTGTATAGAGTGGCATTACGTCTGTAATGTTATTTTCACATATCTTGTCTCTTCTTTTTGAAATTGATAAATAATAGACCTTTTTCTTTTGGACTTGGAGAACTGCTCTGTCACGTGTCTGTGTGTGTGTGTGTGTGTGTGTGTATAGGCATATTTTAAGAATAAGATTTGGAAAGCGGAGCCTATTTAATATACTTTGGTGGTCCAGGTCACAGTTACTTGTCTTAATGGAATTAGAAGTATAAAATTTCGGAAGCAGAGGTTTTAAGCCTCTTGCCACCAGTTTTCCACTAGAGGGTGCTCCAAATTTGGCTTTAAAAATCAAAAGCTTCGGTGATGGGTATTGAGGAGGGCACGTCCTGCATGGAGCACTGGGTGTTGTGCACAAACAATGAATCATGGAACACTTCATCTAGAACTAATGATGTAACGTATGGGGATTAACATAACATGATAATAAAAAAAATAAAAAAAATAAAAAACTTACCATGTGCTAAATGAGAGATACATTCTCTTTCTTTTGAAACAGGATTTCTTTCAGTTATTTTTTCTTAACTTGTCTTTAGTTATTTCATCAATTTATATCATACAGTTACAATGTTAAGTCTTACTAGGATAAATTATTGTTTTTAATTTTCAAGTTCAGTTTGAATGAGATTAGATTATGTAAGGAAACACCAATTATGTCAAGACAAATGGAAGTATAATGCATTCCTCAACTTCTAAAAATTTGTAATGATTTATTTTTAATTTTTTTGTGTTTAGTCATTTTTTGCTGAAAGTCCATATTTCAAAGAGGTTTTAAGTTACATTAATTACATATATGTTGTAATTAGACTTTGTATAGTTTAGACAACTATTATATATTTAAAGTGAATTTTGAATGTGGTTCATTGCAGGAAATACACTTCAGTACTTGTAATTAAAAATGCCTCGAATAACATGAAGCCCTTCCGTTGTGTATTTTTAGATCCATTATGCCTTCAACACAGACTGCGACATGTTAAAATTTTAGATTCTCTTCTGTAACTCTCCAATCTCAGTCTTGGTGGAGCAGTTTTTTTTTAATGATAAATAACATTTCTCCCATTCTTCAAAATAAAATACCTTTTGTCTTCTGATTTGCCAGCCTGAATAGATTTAGTGTCTATGACTCTGCTTTGGGATGAATGTGGTTTTTTAGAATGGTAATCACAGTTCCACTGGTTCATCTTTGTCCAGTTCCCTGGTAAGAGAGATGGATCAGAGAGGAAGAAGACACCTAAATTTCATTTTACTGGGTATCTTTTGGGGATTTGCCCCCAACACGCTGTTGTACCTGTAAATTTAGATGAGACACAAAAGGGTCAGACTGATAACTTTAGGAGTGTGTGGAGGAAAATGTTTCACTGCATAGAAAGAATTGTAAAATATATACAACAATAGTGTGCAAAAATGCGAAATGTGAGTCTTGATTCCAGATTTCCCAGAAAATTTTTTGCCTGTATTTATTGGGTTGTGGATACTTTTGCTTGGTTGAAGTATCCTCAACTTGTCCAGCAGAGGGCGATGTGTGTCCACAATAAATGTGAAAGTCTGGAAATTCCTTTGTCAATTATTGCCATGTGGTCACTTACAACATTGTTTTCCTGAAGCAAATTTGGAGTGAGTGGTGTTTCACTTATTAATGCAGTGATATAGTATTTTCTGGGCAAGAAATTAAAAATTTAAGCTCTACAATGGGATTGGAAAAGGTGATTTTTTTTCAGAGTTGGTGTCCTTTGAGGAAGCTTTTAGAAGTTTATCCAGGGTAATTTGATTGTGGTAGGGCTCAAATAGAACATGACTGAGTTTATTTCAACTCTCAGGAAAGTTTTTTGTGTTTTTGTTTTTTGTTTTTTCATTTTTTAAAATTTGAGGGGGAAAAAAACAGGACTAGTATACCTGAAAAACTTTGTTGTTTATGATAAAGGGACTTTACAATAGGATGAACATTTATTTTTATTTTTTTAAAAAGATTTTATTTATTTATTTGACAGAGAGAGACACAGCGAGAGAGGGAACACAAGCAGGGGGAGCGGGAGAGGGAGAAGCAGGCTTCCCGCTGAGCAGGAAGCCCGATGGTGGGGCTTGATCCCATTACCCTAGGATCATGACCTGAGCCGAAGGCAGACGCTTAACGACTGAGCCACCCAGGCTCCCCTAGGTTGAACTTTTTTTTTTTTATTATTCTTATGTTAATCCCCATACATTACATCATTAGTTTTAGATGAAGTGTTCCATGATTCATTGTTTGTGCACAACACCCAGTGCTCCATGCAGAATGTGCCCTCCTCAATACCCACCACCAGGCTAACCCATCCTCCCACCCCCCTCCCCTCTAGAACCTTGTTTGTTTTTCAGAGTCTATCGTCTCTCATGGTTCGTGTACCCCTCCTATTTCCCCCGCTTCATTTTAAATTCTGTTTTGAGTGGCTCTTTATCTTAGTAGTATAGGAAGTTTTGTTTGTTTATTTATTTATTGAGAGAGAGGGGGTGGGTTGGGGGAGGGAGGCAGAGAATCTTAAGTAGGCTCCATGCCCAGCGTGGAGCTTGATGTGGGGCTTGATTTCAGGACCCTGAGATTATGACCTAAGTCGAAATCAAGAGTTGGACACTTAACTGACTGAACCACCCAGGTGCCCCAGTATAGGAAGGTTTATAAAAGAGAAATAGTCAATGTGATCATTGATTTCATCTTATTCTTTCTGTCTTTTAAGGTAAACCTTGAGATTTTGAAAAGAAACATGCTTGATTATGTGTTTTTTTTTTTTCTTGGGGCATAACAGAGTAGTTAAAAATCTTACCTAGAAAGAATTTAGTTAACTATTCAAATGGTGGTGCTTCCTAAGCTATTTGTATTTAAGTTAATTAGTTTGGTATGTACAATATACTGTAAAATCTAAATCTATAGACTTACTTTCTTAATGTGATTATTCTCTGGGACTTGAAAGAAGGGGGCAAAAAATTTTATGCATTTAGTAGGCACCCAGTACATGCTTTTATTTTTATTTATTTATTTATTTTAAGATTTTATTTATTTGAGAGAAAGAGAGTGAGAGAGACATGAGGGGGAGAGGGTCACAGAGAGAAGCAGGACTCCTCGCTGAGCAGGGAGCCCAATGTGGGACTCAAGACCAGGACTCCGGGATCATGACCTGAGCCAAAGGCAGTTGCTTAACCAACTGAGCCACCCAGGCGCCCTAGTAAATGCTTTTAAAAGGAATAAATGAACTAAGTTTTTTCATGTCATTTTTATCCATCCTTAGGTTTTCTAGAATAATCTGTTTCCTGCTTACACTATTTTTACTATAGACTATGGACATAGTATTATTTGCCAGTTTGATTGTTTTTTCTCAGTTCACGTATGCAAAAGAGAACCAAGCACATAAGACCACCCCTTTTTAATCCATAAATACTTTTTTAGTCTTTATTAATCATTACTTTAGATGCTTAGATAATGAGAAGGACTTACCTTCATGTGAATAGTTTTCTTTTTAGACACTGTTTAAAATCTGAGTTTTTGAAAGTTTCTTGAATATTCAGTATCAGGAAGTCAGCCTTCTTATGTTTACTGAAACCTATCATAAAGAAAATGTTAATGGTTGCTGTAAAGGGTGCTTTTTTTTTTTTAAGTTTGTTTTACAAGGACATCGTTTCTTCTCATTAGAAGTAATAAAAAATGATAAAGTGCTATGTTCTTTGTGCCTAAGGAACTGGAAATTACTTCATGGACAAAGTAACTTAGACTGAGTCATGAAGAATGTGTTGGGTTTCTATGGGATACAAGTGGAAAAAAAGCACACATTCCAGTAAAAATACCCAGAAGCTGAAATAAGCAGTGTCTTTGCAGGTAATATATGGGTTGGTTAGATAGGTTTAAGGTCACATTGTGGAGACAAATCAATCTACCTCCTTCTGTATCACCTTTTACATGGCAAAGCTTAATTCAGTGGAAGTAAAACTGTAGATTAGGATATTACTTTTTTAAAAAAGTTTTCTTATTATAGGTGATATATTTCTTAAAGCTGGGTATTTGTTTTCTTTTGCAATAAATTATTTTGGAGAGGGTTAAATTTTAATGTACTTTAGAGCATTCAAGTTCCATCATAGACTAGCAACCATAAATTAGATTAATAAAAAGTTAGTACATTTTTATAGTGACCCCTTGAACAAAAAATGTGTCAAATTTTAAAGTAATGGGGTTGTACAACACAGGGAAACTGTAACCATTAGTACTGAATATGTGTTTTAATTCAGTGGGGCGATTCACCTTGCCACTGTCTCCTCCACAGTGACCTAACTGCGGTTGAGAGTTGTATTAGTATAAAGTAGATCAGAAGTCCTCAAGCTTTGGCTTGTATCAGTATTACCTGGAAAGCAAGTTAAATTACAGATTGCTGGGCCTCAGGCTGAGTTTCTGATTCAGTACATATGGTAGGGTCTGAGAATTGGTTTCAGTAGCAAAGAATACTACCCATAATTATCTGAAAAGGTTATTAAAATTGTCCTTCCTTCTAAAAGTCCATATCTGTTTAGAGGCTGGATTCTCTTCTCTTACTTAAATCAAAACAATGTATCATAATAGATAGAAGCAAATATGAGAATCCAGCTGTCTCCTATTAAGCCAGACATTAAAGAGATTTGCAAAATGTAGTGAATGCCACTCACCTCACCAAATTTTTTTTTTGTATTAGAAAATAGTTATCAGAAAAAAATGCTAAAATCTTGTTGATTTATTATTTTTAGATTAATATCTTTAAAAGGTCTCAGTTTTAATTTTAAATGCAGTAAATACAATAGAGATAGCCCAACTAAAGCTTATTTGGGGTCCTCCATAATTTTTAAGAGCATAAAAGGGCCCTGAGACACAAAAAGTTTTAGAATTGATCATCAAAGACCATTTTTGGGGGGTTTTATTGCTGTTGTTGTTGTTTTAATCTTCAGAGGGTTTCTGTTCCGCTTTAGACATTAAAGTAGTTCTCCAGAAGAAAAGAATACTTCAGGGAATAAAACCTTCATTGGCTTTAATGACTACAGAAAAAATGAAAATATATAACATTTAAAAATTTGTTTTTCTTGAATAGTTTGCCCCCTTTTCATTAGTTAGCTTAATTTTGTCCCTATTCATAAGAAACCTAAGGTCTTAACAGTTGAATGTGAAAAAAATTAAATGAAATATTTAGCAGATAATTGGAATGTCTATACTGATCTGTACTTAATGTCTTATTGTTCTTCATTACTCAAAAACTATAACTAAAAAATATTTCATCACCACTGTGCTTTTAACTATAAGTGAAAATAGCTCTAACCAAGTATATTGTAAGGGCTTAACTAACTATTAAGCATTGGTAGTATTGGGAGTGTAGCTTAAGGAGTATTTTTAATTCCAAAAATATAGGTTCCATTGTATCAATAAGTAGTTGTTCACCACCTTCTTTTTTTCTAGGTTTCATGGTAGGACAGCTTCAACATTCACATAAGAAAACATAAGAAAAATACAACATTCATGTAAGAAATAAAGGCATTTTATGGAAAAATAGTAAAATGTGTCATATGCAAAGAAGCTGAAGAGTGGGAAACTTACTGTAGAGTAGAATGGCAGGGAAGAATATTTGAATTTGGGGATTGTGTGGGATTTTCAAAAATAGAGTTTGGATTATGGGGAACAGAAGAAGAGAGTCAAGTAGAAGGATTAAGCAGAGGTGTGAAAAAATGGAATAAATACAGTCTTGAGATTGGTCATATGTAATTATTGGATAGACAAAAGGGAAATTAAAAAAAAAACAACCTCTGCTATGAAATGCTGTTCATTTCAGCAGTATCTGTTCTCTTTAATCCAAGAATTACAAATGCTTTGAACCACAATTTTAGAAATAAGTTAATGTCACTTATTCAAATAACAGGGAAGTTTAATTAACACTTCTTATTCCCTTTGTATTGCAAGTCAGGGACAAAAGGAGGTAATTACAATCAACATTCAGTTTGTTTTATATACACTTTATCTCTTGACTGTTTAAGATTAATAGATTTGTTAATAGATTTGAATAAGCCCATACTTTCTGAATTTCTTAAACATTTTTTTTTTTAATTTCATGAAGTGCATTTTTAAAATTACACTTTACAAGTTTCACTTTAGACATTTACTTTAAAAGAGCCATTCCCTTTGGTATCAACAAGGATGAATTTTCTTAAAACATTAATAGCCTCTTTTCAGAATACATGACTCTTTGAACTTGCAAAGCATAATAATGGTTTCATTGTTAGATACTGAATCTTTTATGCCTTATAATTAAGCAGTACTCCTATTCTTTGAGAGTTTTCTTACAAGAAGGATAGAAATATACTCTTCATTTTCAAGCAGTGATACAGAGCTGACATTGGAATTCCAGTAATGCCTGTAGTGAAATGGAGAAAAGTGGAGCTAGGTTTCCTATTAAAAGATGGATCCCATTAAATAAGCCTTGTGTGATGGCTGATACAGTTTGATGTTAGGATGGCATGATTTATTTTTAAAAATCAGCTTTGAATCAAAGATTGGTCAGTTAGGTTATCTGCTTAAGTGCTGAGTATCATTAGAAATTATATTGGTAACAAAACATATTTTTTTGAAGATTCATCTGTTTCAGAGAGAGCTTGTGCAAGTTGGAGGGAAGGGCAGAGGGCGAGAGAGAGAAATCCCTCAAGCAGACTCCCCACTGAGGATGGAGCCCAGCACGGGGCAGGATGCCACAACCCTGAGATCATAACCTGAACCCAAACCAAGAGTCAGCCTCTTAACCGACTGAGCCACCCAGCACCCCAAAACAAAACATTATTTAAATAATTAAAACCAAGGAAAGTTTATCTGTACCTATAATATTGTAAAATTCTCGTCTCTTTAACTCTTGAAGGGTAGAATGGTATTTGTCTAAAAAATTTGTAGAAGACAAATGGGAACTCAGAGTGAGAGTAAAGCACAAGATGAAGAGGTTAGTTTAGCTGAACAGAGGATACATGTTTAGCTGAAGGCAGTGAAATCCTTAACAGAAGTTGACCAGGGACTTTTTACCAAATCGTGGAAAATTCAATGATTGCATATTCCCTTGGACCTTAAAGGATTAGGAGAAGATGCTTTCCCAGTAAGCACTACAGTTATCAAAGACCTTATTCTAAAAGTAGTTTCTCATCTTTTTGGAATCATGGACTTCCCTTGGGAATTTGGTGAAGTCTATGGATTTTCCCAGAAATCAAACTTATTGTGGTTTGGGACCTCTGAAACCCATTTTAGAATTCTGAAATGGTGTTTTTCAATCATGAGTAACACACAGAACTGTTTTAAATAGAAGTAAAACCCATTGTGTTGATATTATATTTTATAATCTTAAATATGTATGACATAGAACCTGGTATTAACTTCTTATGCATGTACTCTTCTATAACTATAAAGTAAAAACAGATTTATAAATTAAATCATGTTACAGACTAGCAAAATGTAATCCAACAACATTAATGTGACATGAAGTAATGTTGAAATTAAATTGTCACTTGTTGGGTGAATATGGTACAGATAGTATAGTGTGAGTTTGAGTTCAGAGTGCTGTTAATATCATATCCCATGTGAATGAATATTCTTAAACTGCTTTTCTCTCCTTGAACTACTTTATAACCTTTGTTTGTTCAGGATGTTGTCATGTAATTTCAAGGTATAACCACTTCTGCTTCTGTTAGTGTTAGCCGGAAACAATTGAAGTAGCCTTGTTGTTTAATACCAACCCAATCAAAAACAGTGAAATCACAGGATAGTACTAAGTAGTAAGGATCTAGGTGATCCAGACTCAGCCTCTATTAATTTTATTATAGGTCTTCATGGAAACAAGGCTACAAAAATTTTAAAACAAGACAATGTGTGAGAACTCTGTGGTTTCTAGAAGGAAATTTCTTGTATTAACAATGTTTTTAAAACTTGTCTAAGCTATAAATGTGAAATTTAGATATCATTAGTTAAATTCATGCAAAATAGTCACACTGAGTGCTTCTGCATGCTAGGCATTATCCTAGGTTTCAGTACTGTACAAAAATAAATAAAGCAAGATTCTTGATTGTAAGACTCTTAATGGTTCAGGAAGAGTTTAGCTTGGGGGAGAAAGCTAAGGGAACAAATACTTTCATTACACACTTTGCTGAAGTGTTTTGATATGAATAGGTGGGGTAGGAGCCTCACTAGTAACTCCTTACCAGATGTGTGCCAGATGTGTGCCTTGTAGGTAGTAGCCCTGGTGTGCACTAGAGGAACCATTTTGCTAAGCTGTTAAACTTTGTTATTTTGGGGGGGGGGGGCAACACCCTTTTTAAATTCTCTACAGGTTCCTTGCTCTCTCTATCTAACTATAATTCCTTCTCCCCTCACCTCCTATCTGTCCTTTACTATAATAGATAGACACATTTGTTTAAAAAGTTCTTATGAGACTTCCATCAGCTCCCCAATTTGAACAGAACATTTTAAGCCTGGTGTAAGCTTAAAAAAAAAAGACAAGGAGATGATGTGGATAAATGGAAAACTGTTTTTTTCAGTGCAGTGGTTGCATTGATAATGGCCACTTATTCTCTAGCCAGGTGATGATAGTGTTTAAACCTTTGGATACTTGTTGTTATGCATATTCATGTGTAAACTGTTGTTTCTCTTTATATATGAACTCCATGTCCTAGATGTAGTACAATGTCTGCTCTGTACTCCAGATCATTTTCAGGATAGTTTTCTTTACTTGTTGTGTGAAAATAGCACCAGTGTCTATGAATTTTACTTAAATTTAATATCATTATTGACTTAAATTTGGACCTTTTTTTATTACCTGGCCTTGGCAAATCTGAAGTTCTTTCTCATTTTCAAAGTTGTATAGGATTTCCAACTTAATGTATTATTTAGTTTTTCATTGTAAGAACAGTGCCTGGGAAGAGTTGCAAATAATAAGATTGCTTATCCCTTTAATATTTAATTTTACTAATTCCTGGCAGTTGTGGTCTCAAGTCTAAGGGACATAAATACCAGTTCAATATATTTTAAACATCTTTAAGTCAGTAGTTATTAATATTTATTTTTGAACAGAGTTCAGTATTTTAAATTTTTTTAAAAGGTGATATTTGAAATATTTAAGATAATCATTTGTAAGCACCTTTAAAAGACCTGGTCATTAGGTATTAAATAGCTTGATTTGGTTTTGCGTTCAGACTAAAATAATTTTTTCCTCTTAGGGACATAGCTTCTAAAATGGGACGAGGCTATAGATATAACCATCCTTGACTTAAATGAGGTTTTTTTTTTTTGTTATTTGCTTGACACACTCATCTACAGCTTAGTTGGAAATAATTACAATGACATTTAGACCATTTACTGTGTACCTGGTACTGTGTTAAGTATTAAATATATTATCTCTTTTAATTCTGTCTTATGAGGTAATTAATAGTAATAACCTATTTTGCAGTTTAGAAAGTGAGGCTTAGAAACCTTAAGTGGCTTCGTCAGGGTCACATACCTGATCGAGTGAAACATGAAGGTGTTAGTTGTACTAAAGAGCAGTTACGTGGCTGACTCAGAGGGCCTGCCGGTGTATCACCGTTCACCTGGGACTTCATGGCCACACCTAGAGTCACATTGTTTTCTGTTTCCAACAGTGACCTAATGATGGGGTATAATATTCACAAGTAACAGTAATGATGCTCAGAGAAAAAGGTAGAGGGTTTAGCTAACATGGTAATGGTAGAATTGATGTATAAAAATATTTTGCAAGATGGCAAAAGTATGCCCAAACTCAATACATGTACTTGAAGGAGCAAAGTTTTTGGCTGCAGCTCTTGATGGGGCAGGGGTACCTGAGCTTCCCAAGTACATGATGGAGGATAGGTTTTCACATAAAACAGGTCATATAATGTATCACAAGACAAACGAGTGGGCAGATTGCACGAGGGAGATTTTTGGTTGGCTTTTTAAATGAATTCATTCCTTCATTCAACAGTGAGTGCCTACTGTGTGCCAGAAACTATTCTGAGGCTGGGGATACAGCCATACACAAAATGGGCATCAATCCCTGCCTTGATGAAGCTTGGGTTGTAGGATCCAGGGGGCTACTTTTTCTGTTAAAATGTATGCCTCTTTTATACCTACTTATAAGTCACAGGATGCTTTATGAATTCAATGGTGAATCATTCTCTAAAGTGAATGATCGGTCATGTTCTTACATATCTTGTCTGTGGGTTTAGGTAACTGTCCTAGGGTTTGTCCTCATGGGCACTGCAGCTGTCTTCAGCTCTCGGAGGACATAAATACTGTGGCTTCCTAGTCTGCAGCTACCAAGTGACATGGATTAGTTGAAAATGGTTCAGCTGAAGCTAAGAATGTAATTTGAAATTTGGGGGATTTGGTTTGGTTTTGGTAAGGGGAATAGTGATAAGTTAAAGGGTTCATCTCAGCAATACTTAAAAGGTCTTCTGCTTATGAATGGAGTTTGTGTAAACTTTAGCATGAGAAATTTGCTACAAGATACTAATTTCTGCTAATCCGTTAAAAAGTTATCTAGCCTTGGCTGTCTTTGATTCTGAAGATCTAAAAGTGGAATATAAATTAATATTACTCTGAGATTATTTTAACTATAGCTTCATCTGAATAAATGTAAGTTAAAATGAACTGCAGAATGCTCTGAAGACCACTCCCAAGCCTGGGTTTAGAGGATTAAACAATTTAATAGACTTCATCATGAATTAATATTCTTTATGAAGAGACACTGCTTAGACCAATTATATGACATATCCCTTTCTCAGTTTTTAAAGATAATTCTGGAAATAAATGAGTTTCTTATCAATATCCAGGCAAACTCTTCCACATAGACTTCGGATATATTTTGGGTCGGGATCCAAAGCCTCTTCCTCCTCCAATGAAGCTGAATAAAGAAATGGTAGAAGGAATGGGGGGCACCCAGAGTGAGCAGTACCAAGAGTTCCGTAAACAGTGTTACACGGCTTTTCTCCACCTTCGAAGGTAAGTTGATCGTAGAGAATTTTGATAAATTCATTTCATAGAGCGAGAAAAGGAGTTGTTCAAATGTATACATTCTTTAACATCACTCTTTTCCAGAATGACACAGGCAAAAGTATTTCTTAATGCACATTTAATATCTATTTTGATGAACAGTCTGATAGCAAAAGAAAAAAGAATTTCTTGCTTTCCCACTAATTATTTGATTGCTAAATGCCACCAAATAGGAAGCTGACATTCCATAAGATTAGGCAAACATGGAGGCTTCAAAATCAGTGGGTTATAATCATTTCAGTAAAATATACTATGTGCGCTTTTACAGTGCTGGGATGGAGAAGAGATTAAGAAGCTTCATAACCATTCACATCTCCCTGAAGCCAGTCTTGAAGGGTTATAATCACGATGTTGAGTTCTTTTCCTTCTCCCAAACTCACTTCCTGTTTCTTTATCAAAGAATGAAGTATTTAGCTTATTTAAAGTGATACTAATCCATTCATTTTTATTCTGTAGCAACTTTATCAGCCTTAGTTTCGGTTCTTCAGGAGCATTTAGAAGTTTGTTAAATGATGGAAGAATAAATGTTACATATGATTTTGTCTCTTTAGCACCTCATCAGTCATCCTGCTAAAGGAAAAAAATTGATTTTTCTCTATCCCTTCTTCTTTCTCCAATGCCACTCTATCTCTGCTTTCTTCATCCTAGTTTACTTAGGACTTAACATCAGGAAAAAAAAAAGTCATGCTTGTTAAATTTAGGACATGGCTCCGGTGATTAGTCAAAAATGACAGGATCATTTGACCCAACTTAACTATGCAGAAACTCCCAGCCCAGGAGACATACCTTCTTACATCTCTTCCCAGTGAAAATATATGACCGGTAGACAGTAAGTTGCCTGTGCACGTGGGCTCTGTCTTATTTGTCTTTGTAACCTCAGTTACTTATGCAGTGGTTAGAACATAGACACTCTGTATGTTTATTAAGTGAGAATCTTCAGTATTTATATGAGAACCCCCAGAACTTCTGTTACATATCTGGGGTGAGGTATGTTCCTGGATGATGTTGATGCTCCTGGTCCCAGGAGAATGGCTCTACTCTATTAATCAGATTTCATCTCCACAGTGACTCATTAGGCCACCATTGTTAACTCAGTCTGTACCATGTGTCACAAACTCTGACGTGCATGTTATAAACAGCCACACTATTTATCCTTTAGGTGGCAGAGTGACTCAGTTTTACTTACCAGAAATGCTGAAATAATAATGAGATCAGTGCTCTTTGATTTGTCTGTTGATGCAGAAGCACTTTCAGAGAGATGAGATGAGAGTTCCACTTTAATATCTGGGATTTTTAATTTAAAATAGTCAAAGCCTACCGAAAATTAGATGGAACCATGGCCTTCTCAGTGACGAGGCAGACAGAATGATATAAAATGATAACTAGGGAAATGTCAAAGGTGCTCTATCTTACTGAAAGCAGAAGGAAAACAGTGTGCTTTATAAACTGTCATTGATAATGGATTAGTAGCAATTCAGTAGAATGAGAAAACAGGCAGGTTATTAATGTGGAGCCAAAGTTAACTTTCATCACTACTAAGAAAAATCAGATTAATCTAAATTTTATGTTAAGTCTTCATGAAAACTGCTTTATTTTTTAAAATTTCACTGTACTTTGGGTAAGATCAGCTAGACCCTAATATTTTAATCAACATTTATATTTCTTATTTTTAATTTTTTTAAAGATTTTATTTATTTATTGAATTTAGGGGGAAAAAGTGCAGTGGGGAGGGGCAGAAGGAGAGGGAGAAAGAGTCTCAAGCAGACTCCATGCTGAGCACAGAGCCTGACCTGGGGCTTGATCTCACGACCCTGATGAGATAACTACCTGAGCATAAACCAGGAGTTGGACGCTTAACCGACGGAGCCACCCAGGTGCCCCCAACATTTGTTTTTTAATGTATTTTAGAACATTGTTCTGCTAGTAAAAAATTGCCTTTATGCCATAAGAATTAACCTGATACTTAAAAGTGTGTTTAGAGCTAAGGTTATTTGGAACTTTTTAAAATTACGGTTTATAGGTATGACAAACTACTTCCTTTTCATGGTTTTTTATTGATGGCTGATCATTTTCTGCAGCAAGAAACCACTCACTAACATTGGGCCGTGTAAACAGAGCAGTTCCTTTCGAACTAACTTATGAATGGTTACAATTGTATAGATATCAGAACACATTTTGTGGTGTTCTGATTTTCATGTAACAAAATATATTATCATCTCTTTTATTAATCAATACCTAATACACCAGTAATTGGTAAATTTGGTTTTTGAATACTGTCTCATGGCAAGAGTAATGCTAAAATATTTTAAGTGTCCAAGGAAAGCATAACTCCTTCTCTTAACCCACGTATATGCCAAACATTAATAGACACTTAGGATACAAAGACAGCCTAAATTTTCCAGTAAAAATACTGAAATTAAGAATGCATTTGACTATATCAAATAAAGTGCTTACATTGTCTGAGAATGTTTGCATAGTTACCAAACAGCCGTGACTTTATTGATCATACTTCCTTTCATCATTAGCTTCATTGTTCTCCCTCCTTGGAGTAGTACACTTATTAAATTTTTTTTTTGTAGGATTTTTCTTCAATGTTTGTTGCATGCCAAGTGGATATATTGTAAGGGTAATAGACCTCTGGGAACACTATAGGAAACCTCACTTGATATAGTTAAATGCATTTCTATTTTTAGTATTGAAGGTTTTCAATGAACAATTTAGACCATCTTTGGATGACCTTATATTTTCTTTTGATAATGGTTTGAAAGATGTCTAGTAACCTTTAAATCTTTTTTTCTGGGTAGAATATTGAATGACTATGCTATTTAATATATAATTTCCTTTGGGGGGGTCATGTGCCCTATCTTAATTGGAAAATGCAGGTTCATAGCAACAGATGTAAAGGATTAATACAGTTAAGGCAGTGACAGATTCTCTACAAAGTAATTGGATGTTTAAGCTTCTTATAGAATATTCCATTTTATATTTATTTACATTTTGTTTTCCTTTGCTACAATAATAGCAGCATGGGTGGCTAAATTAAAACCAACAGATACTCCAGAAAACATTAATGTTTGCCTTTTAAAAAAGAAACACACATATGCTTCCATGAAGGCAAACATTTTAACATATATCCTGGCTGTCCATTAGAATTACCTGGGGGAACTTTAGGGGGAAAAATAGTTTTCTTTTGTTTTTTTTTTTTTTAAGATTTTATTTATTTGACACAGAGAGACATAGCAAGAGAGAACACAAGCAGGGGGAGTGGGGGAGGGAGAAGCAGGCTTCCCGCGGGGCAGGGAGCCCGATGTGGGGCTCGATCCCAGGACCCTGGGATCATGACCTGAGCCGAAGGCAGATGCCTAACGACTGAGCCACCCAGGTGCCCCAGGAGGAAAAATAGTTTTGAGGCCCGTCAGATTTACTTGGTCTGGGATTGGGCTCAGGCATTAATAGTTTTAAGAAGCTCCCAGGTAAATCTAATGGACTTCCAGTTTTGAGAACCTCTGAAATATCCCTTTCAAAATTGAGCTTTGTTTTCCCCTCCCCATGTTACTCTGTGACTCTACCCTGTGATATATTCCTGAGATTCCCTTATGGCAGGATTGGGAAAAACTGTGTAGTCAGCAGAGCAGAGTGCGAATAATGAGGGTTCATTGAAAGAGCGTATTTTTTTCATGACATACTAGCAGCTGGCTGTATTCTGCTGCTCCCATGGTCCTTGCAGCCCTCTCAAGTGGATCTTCTTGATTTCCACATCCTACGTATCTCCAAGCTTGGTGCCCTCCTTGCTTCCTATTGCAACTTCCAAACCTTAGTTTGCCTTAGTTCTTTACTCTCTTTCACAGCCCATCTGCTTTAAAAAGGTCTGTTCTCACTGTCTCCACTAACTTGCCTCCTTTTCTTCCTTCAGCCCTCTCCAGTAAGACTTCCAGCCCTACCCCACTATTAAAACTAATTTTATCAAGATAAACAGTTACCCATACCAAATCTAGTGCCTACTTTTCATCCTAGCATCTTTGACACAGTTGAGCACTTCTTTGTCCCTGAAAACCTTTCTTAGATTTGGTGTAACCCACTCCTCTGTTTTCTTTTTGCCTTGCCGGCTACTTCTGCGGCTTTGCCGATTTCTTCCGTCTTCTGTCTGATCTTTACATATTCAACTGTCTAGAAGTTCCATTGTCAGTATTAACCTTTTAGTTCTGTATCATTTTTCCCCCTAAACTCTCTTTCAGCATTTTCATCCAGACTTGTGACTTTCATTAGGATCCAAATGCTGATGTTTTGAACTGATAGCATCAGCCCTGATATCCCCTCTGAGTTCTCTGTCTACTTGACATCTTGACTAAGAATCTGATAGGCACTTCAAACTCAGTATGTCTAAAACAGATTATTACTGATTCCCTGTCCCCAATCCTGCTCTTTGTTCATTCTCTTTCTTATTTTGTGAACAACGGTAGTTTCCCATTGCTTAGGCTGAATCCTTGGTGACATTCAGTTCCTCTGCCCTCTCTCCCTTGCTCCGTTGAAACCATCAGCAACTGTCTTCCACTTCATCTCCAACGTACAGCCTGAGAATCTCTCTATTGTTTCTTTTCTCCCTAGACAGCGAGCTTTTAACAATGCGTATCTCCTACTTGCAGGGGAGATGCCATGATCATGAAGGTGGTTTTCTTAGGGTGAGCCTTATTCATTGCACTCTGGATGTGCTCACCCCTGCAATTCCCCCAAATGTGGGAAACTCAGCTGCATAATTTGTGGTAGTGGGGGACTGTGTTCACACTGCCCCTGAAAAAGATAAAATAAAAATGCGTATCTGAGTGCATTACTCCACACTTTACACTCAGTTGCTCCCTCCCAGCGCATTTAGAATAAAATCGTCACTGCTTAAGATGGTTTCTCCTAACCCATCAATCTCTAACCCATTTCCCTGATTTTTCTTTTATTTTAAATTTTTTTTATCAGTCAGCCAGGTATGAAATTATGTTATCATTTTATTTTGTGAGTCCCCCATTCTCTTCCAGAATGTAAACTTCATGAATGTAGGGACCTTATTGGTTCAGTTCGCCACTGTATTCCTTGTGCCTAGAACAATGTATAGAGTGAATACTCAGTAAATATTTGTTGGGTGAATAAATACAATTATTATATGAGTAGAAATGGAATAACATCTGTGGTAATTTTTTTTTTTTTTTAGATCAATTCCCTCAAGGAAATAGTAACTTAAAGCTAGGTTAAAGCTGTTTAGCTATTACTATATGAGTATAAGTGAGTTAGGGCATAATTTGATTAGAAGATGACTTCAAGGTATTAGTTTTCATTATAGTCCCTCTTTTTTTTTTCCTTCTCTAGTCCCTCTAGATTTTCATGGACAGTATAAAATTCAGAAATGATAAAAAGGTAATTTGAAGTTTATATGAATAGTTATTTTTGTCTGCAAGTTCCATTATCATTATAGTTCAACAATAGCCAGTTTTTAGGTAACAAGTTGTGCCTTTTTATATAATGGATGAGTAGATGGCTAGTATCACCTAATGCCTGACCTCCATCCCTAGAGAAGACATGCAAGGTACTTGTTGATAATTTTACTGAGATCAGCTAAAAGCCTTTATTGCCTAAAAACAAAGCTTCGTTTACTCACATCCATCCCCAAAGTCAAACCTGAATCTCCTTTGTTACTAAGGGCCATCCAGAAAAATTATAACTGTCTAAGGGGAGAGTATTCTGGAGCAGGAGGTGGATTGTGCCCAGGATGCACTTACACCTTTCCCCACAAGGCTCCACTTCTGGAAATGAACATTTGGAATAGTACCGTTCTTTCTAGAGGGAGAGGAAGTGGAAGAATTTGAGGATTGGTGAGGATAAACCTTTAGTTCCTATAGGGCCAGCATAGTCCAAAGATGATATTATTTATATATCTAGCCTATCCTTAATATAATAGAGTACTAGCTATTTTCTCCTTCATTTAGGATTGCGTATATCCATACAAGCCTCTGTGGTTCCTAAAATGGTGATTAATATCCCTGGGGGATATTCTTGAATGTTTAGAGGGATGACAGTGTATCTCTTTCATTCCTTTAGCCATGACACACTGAGGTAGTCTTAAGGTAGCAGATTCTTGACATCATCTAGCAAAGACAGATCTTCAGTGTTCACTAAATGCTAATTAGGTATAAAGTGGATTCTCCTTAGATTTCTCCTAAAAAGAATATTCTTACTATAAGAACGAAAAGAATGCCATTAGATGGCTACTCCAAAAGTTTATCCCATAGTGTGGGACCTAGAAAGGGCATTACATCGAGACCCCAGAATAAGATACTTTTCATTGAGACAGCTGATAATGGCACATTCTATATTCTGTAGGAGTAATAGTAAAGATCCAAGTACAGCTACTACTTCTAGGAGTATTCTTTACAGGAGAAAGAACTGCAGAAGTCTAACACATTGCTTTTTCTTTTTTCACTTTCCTTTAGGTATTCTAACCTGATTTTGAACTTGTTTTCCTTGATGGTGGATGCAAACATTCCAGATATTGCTCTTGAACCAGATAAAACTGTGAAAAAGGTAATTTTTATACATTGTCAGGTGTATTAGTCTACTTTTCATATATAAAGGATATTAAGGTTTTAATAACCCATTTCCCCTTGATGTCTCTGACTCTAGACTCTTAAGTAACATAAATTAAGAAAGAGACCCTTTGTTTAATTTTTTTTACCTTCCAGAATCCATTAGCCTCTCCGGTTCCTGCAGCCAGTTCTGTTCATACCCACAGTCACATGACTAGGTCATTGTATCTACAAAGAAAATCTCCATTGTATCTATGACCCTTGCTCTTTTTTCTAGAAAGTTTAGCACTTCTTTAATAATCCTGATCGGTTATCTGATTCCTGGCACTCCTGGGCTATGCATGCTAAAGATCAGAGACAAACTATTAATGATCCTAACTGGGAGAAAAGAGCCATTCTTTATTCTTCCCATCCATATCCTTGGTTACAGGGGTTTCTTACAGCAGAGTAGAGACCTGCCTTTTAACTAGGCCTACAAGGAAAGGAAAAAAGGATAGTCTTTGTGTAGGTGAACAGTGATTCAGAGTTGTCGTACCATGAATTCTAGCAAGGAATGGGAGAAAGGACAGCAGATTTGAAGATATTTGTCTGAATTAGCTTCTGATTCTCTGATTTGGCGGGAGGAGGGCAGGGGGCAGTTGGAGATAGTATGTAGAAAGCCCTTTTTCATATCCAAAGATAACATAAGATGATCTTCAATATCAGTGTGATAACCAATATTGTACTTGAAAGATAGTATAGTTTTTTGCCTTGCAGAAGTATACAATTACTAAAGGACAGTAGCAGTCTCAGAGATGGAGTCTCTATGGGGGATGAAAATAATAATTGGGACCAAAAAGCTTGTAACTTCTGACATTATGGACTCTGAACATTATTAGAAAGATTCCTCTGGGGCGCCTGGGTGGCTCAGTCGTTAAGCGTCTGCCTTCGGCTCAGGTCATGGTCCCGGGGTCCTGGGATCGAGCCCCGCATCGGGCTCCCTGCTCCGCGGGAAGCCTGCTTCTCCCTCTCCCACTCCCCCTGCTTGTGTTCCTGCTCTCGCTGTGTCTGTCTCTGTCAAATAAATAAATAAAATCTTTAAAAAAAAAAAAAAAAAAGAAAGATTCCTCTGGATTGAACATTGTCTTAGTCCATTTGGGCTGCTATAACAAAGTACCAGAGAATGGATGGCTTATAAACCACAGAAATTTATTTCTCATAGTTTTGGAATCTAGAAGTCCAAGATCAGGGTGCCAGTATGGTCAGGTGAGAGCCCTCTTTGGGTTGAAGTCTTCTTGACCTTCATGTGGCAGCAGTGCTAGGGGGCTCCCTGGGATCTCTTCTATAAGGATTCCACTCTCATGACTAAGCACCTCCCAAGGCTCTACCCTAATACCGTTCACATTGGGCATTAGTATTTCAACATGGATCTGGGGGGAAGGAGGCACAAATATTCAGACCATTGCAAACATAAAGAAGAATCTCTTTTACCTAGTTTTGTAAGTCTATCACAAGTATTAAGAGGGGGTTTTAATGGAAATACTTTATTGTTGAGCCATTTAAGAAAATTACGCTCTTATTAAGACTTCATTTATTATTTTATCCAGCAAGCACTGTTCCAGTAAACTCCCTTCTCCCCATAGGAAATAGACTAGTCATCACCTTGGTTTTTGACATGACTTCCTTTTGTCATTTATTTTTTATTTATTGACTAAAGCTCATTCATCAAGAAATATAGTTGCTTGCTGAAAATTTCCTTGGCTGTAATTGATGGGTACACTAGATTCAAATATTGTTGCCCCCTCCCTTTTTTTTTTTGCATTGATATATTCAGGCCTTGTTTTGTTGTGTATTTTAAATCCATTTATCTCTGGTCATATAGTCACTCTTCCTTGATTTCCTTCGTGTTCAGAAGTCAATTATGAAAGTTCTCTAACAATATTTGTTAAACTGAGTCTTCCAATTTCTTCTGCTAGTTAAGTTGTGTTGTTCTTGTTCTTTTTTTTTTTTTTAAAGATTTTATTTATTTATCTTGAGAGAGAGAGAATGAGAGAGAACACATGAGAGGGGATAGGGTCAGAGGGCAAAGCAGACTCCCTGCCGAGCAGGGAGCCCGATGCGGGACTCGATCCCGGGACTCCAGGATCATGACCTGAGCCGAAGGCAGTCGTTTAACCAACTGAGCCACCCAGGCTCCCTGTTGTTCTTGTTCTTATTAGGTCTTTTGTGTTATTTGTTTCTCTTTTAGAAAATCATTGATGTTATTGTTTAAAATGGTCAGTGCCCTTTTGTTACAGCTATGTTAGTGGAACTATCTTTTAGCACACAAAGCAGTTTATTTTGGGAAGAAAAAAAAAGCATGTGTATTAGTTATTTTTCTTTAGACTCGTACTCCTTAGCTGTTTATTCTAATTTCAATTACATGAACCTTGAAAAAAAAAGGCATTTCACCATATATCTCCCCAAAAGGATTTTTCATAAAAGGTTTCTTTGCTTTCTGCTGTTTTATTAAGAATATGAAGTAATTATTTGCAACATAAATTTGACATTAAAGCCATAATAATATTGGAAAGTTATTCTGGAAAGGGCTAAAATTTGTGTCATATATTTCATTTTTTAAGAAGTATAGATTTTTATACCTTGTTGAAATAACAGTTGCTAACATTACTTCAAAGTCTTACCACTTGGAAAATCTTTGTGTTGACCTTATGAATGGAAACCAACTAGGGAAATAGAGTAGCACATTTGAGGCTGAGAGAAGTACAGATTATTTAAATTATTTGAGTAATCATAATGAAGCACAACAATGTTTTCTTGTCTCCATAACTTAATTTAGTATATATCAGTTTTGTTTTAATTTTTTGGAAATTGAATACTTATATATGGAATACATGATATTTTTGTTAATCATGTTTATTTCTTAGAAAACAAAATTGCCCAAAAATGTGAGATGGAATCACAATTGAAAACATATGATCATCAGTCACAAACATTAAGTATCTGGTAGTAGTAGGTTAGTCTTTGCTTTGTGCCATGGGAAGCTTGCACAAAAGTTGCTTTAATCCTTTTAATAATTTAGAACAAAGTTATCCAAGTAGTCTAATAAAAATAATGCATATTGATATAAAGCAAAGTGTTATGTGCTAGTATAACTAAAGCACAGTGGATAGACAAATTTCCAAAAATGAGCAAAGGGATCTTGCTAATTTTTTTTTAAAGATTTATTTTTTAATTTGGATAAATACTCAGTGGTATTTATTGAGCTATTTACTATGTGTCAAGCACTGTCTTAGTGCTTGAGTTATAGTAATAAGAAACAAAACAAAATTTTCCACCCTCATGGAGCTTACCTTCTAATAAGGGAAACAGAAAAGAAACAGGATAAAGTAAAATATATAACATACTAATCGTGGTTAGTGTTTAGAGAAAAAAAATAAACGAGAGAGGAAAATGAAAAGTTGAGTTGGCATTGATTCTGGAAATTTTAAAATTTGTGGCCAGGAAAGGCTCACAAAGTAAGATATGTCAGCTCTTTCTGAATAAATTAAAAGGAGATATCTTATGAACATGTGATATGGAAGTAAGACTTCTTCATCAACTCCTATAGATTGTCCTAGTGAATAAAGGGAAGTTAAAATATTTGAGATAAAAAATCTATGTATTCAGAAACTAATGTAACATTATGTGTTGACTATACTTCAATTAAAAAAAAAAGAAAACTTGTATTTCCTAGCATATTATTAACTTTGTTACTAGGGAATGTGTATTGATAAAAGACAATTGCCTATCTTCAGGGAGTTTTAAATTTTCTTAGCTTTTGATACAGGTGAGTCTCTATTTTAAAAAAATGGGGGGAGGGAGAGAAATAGAATAGTTTAATGGATAAACATGACTACTTGACAGTCACTGCTTTTTCATTTGTGTTTTTCTTTAAATCAGTAATAAGGAAATCTTTTAAACTGTGGTAATAAGTTTTTCAGAGTAATTTAATGAGATAATACTATTTTGTGTTGAAGAATAAATGGATGTGTTCTTTCTCTAAATTGATTTTTTAAAAATTTTATTTCTTTATTTGAGAGTGAGAGAGCACAAGCCAGGGGAGAGGCAGAGGGAGAGGGAGAAGAGAAGCAGACTTCCTGCTGAGCAGGGAACCAGATGCTGGGCTTGATCCCAAGGCCCTGGGACCATGACCCGACCCAAAGGCAGAGGCTTAACTGACTGTGCCACCCAGGCACCCCTCTCTAAATTGATTTTTGACTAAACTTTAAAACAAATTTTATATATTACAAGCAGCTACAAATTGTCTGAAGATCTATTTCAAATGACCTGTAAAATTAAATTACCCTTGGTGCCTACAAGGTTTCTTTATTAAAACATACAAGCCGTGGGAGGGAAGGGGTGGCTGGGTGATGGACATTGGGGAGGGTATGTGTTGTGTAAGACTGATGAATCACAGACCTCTACCCCTGAAACAAATAATATATGTTAATTTAAAAAAATCTAAAAATAAAATAAAATAAAATTAAATTAAAAATTAAAAAAAAAACAAAACATACAAGCCGTAACATCCATTCACATTGAATTTTGGTAACGTAGATTTTATTTTTCTCTACTAGTCCTGTGTCTTAATACAATTATAGCATTGATTCTCTTTTAGCAGTAGTTGGATGGGGGTTCATTTTTTATAATTTTTCTTTTTAATTCTTTATTTTAAATTCTGGTTTTTAGGGGCGCCTGAGTGGCTCAGTTGTTAAGTGACTGCTTCGGCTCAGGTCATGATCCCAGGGTCCTGGGATCGAGCCCCGCATTGGGCTCCCTGCTCCGCGGGAAGCCTGCTTCTCCCTCTCCCACTCCCCCTGCTTGTGTTCCCTCTCTCACTGTGTCTCTCTCTGTCAAATAAATAAATAAAATATTAAAAAAAAATTCTGTTTTTTATTCAAGTAAGGGAATTTTTTTATTCTAATGCAGCTCAGATAATCAAATGAACTCAGCAAGGAAATAATGTTTACATTAAAACTCTTCTTTTACTCTGATGAGTGAAAATTTTTCCTTTGTTGTAATCACTTCTGTGATTAAATTATTAGGAAATGAATACAAGGAAAAACTTTTAAAAATTCTAATTAATTTGAATTAAAAATATTTAATAGGGAATGTCTGCTTTTATTATTTTAATGAAAGTTACTCTTATTTCAGAGATGCTAAACACTAAATTATTTTAAGCAAAAGTCTTCTTTATTAATGAATGTTAAATTAGTCTTGTAAAGATGTATTTTGAACTTTGAAAGACGAAGGGTAAAGATTAGGTATAAATGAAATCTCCCTGTACTCCTTAGGAAGGACAGTATAGTTTAGTCTAGAAATGTATTGCAGGGTTTTGTGTGGGGAATAGCTGTACACACCTGAGAATGTGGATGCAAGAAGAGTGTACATCAAAATGCTATTAAAGACAAAATTTAATATTTAGTACTAATTGGAATGTTAGAGACTGTGTGTGTGTGTGTGCGCACACGTGCACATACATGAATAGAGCTTAAACCTGTAACCTGAAGAGCAGAGAGAATGTAGCTTGAAGAAAAGGATTAGAACCTTAAGGACCTATGGGACAATAACAGGTAGCCTGGTCAGTATATATGAGGCCAAATCAGCCATTTATATGCAGTTGAGGATGATTTTTTCATATTTGGTAAATAATGTCTACTTTCTTTTTTTTTTTTTTTAAAGGTTTTATTTATTTGACAGAGACACAGTGAGAGAGGGAACACAAAAAGGGGGGAGTAGGAGAGGGAGAAGCAGGCTCCCCGATGAGCAGGGAGCCCGATGTGGGGCTTGATCCCAGGACCCCGGGATCATGACCTGAGCCGAAGGCAGACGTTTAACGACTGAGCCACCCAGACGCCCCAATAATGTCTACTTTCTATGTCAAATACATATAGTCTGTTTGTGTTGCAACTTAATAGAAGCATGTAAGTTTTGATAAATTAGGCTAAAATTTTGATTCTACTGCCCTATAGTTTTTTGGTATCCTTAAAAATAGTTCCAGGGCGCCTGGGTGGCTCAGTTGGTTAAGCCACTGCCTTCGGCTCAGGTCATGATCCTGGAGTCCCGGGATCGAGTCCCGCATCGGGCTTCCTGCTCGGCAGGGAGTCGGCTTCGTCCTCTGACCCTATCCCCTCTCAGGTGTTCTCTCTCTCTCATTCTCTCTCTCTCAAATAAATAAATAAATAAATAAAAATAAATTAAAAAAAATTGAGATTTAAAAAAAAAAATAGTTCCAGACCTGTCAGACATCTTTTTAAGTCAAAGAAAATAAAGGATTAAACTCAAGGAACAGATACGCAATTAATTGGGATTCAGAAATGGGAGAGCTAGTTCATTCAAGGTATTCCTTTAGAAACTCCATCGAACTGTCCTTCACTTTTTATATCTACCTCTCTTACTTTCCCATCCTGAAGCTGCAGAGCTGTTGGATCATTTGGCATATCTCCAATCTAGTGACGAGATAAGTGCGAATCCAGGGCTGTGGGTTGTCCTACTGTGTCCTTCTTAGTTTCCTAGTAGTTAAATTCTATACTTAAAAGGAAATACTAAATGTGACCACTTTTTATTTGCTTAGAAACATTTTCTCCTTGCCTGCTTTTTCAAAAATATATTTGGGTCACTTACAAGAGGAGAAAGGAGTAGAATTATAATGGTTATGTGCAATGGCATGAGATTGTCTGGAAGCATGAGACCCTTGCCATCAGTTAAGGGTGTCTGGGTAGGTTGGCTTCATAGATTCTCTTTGCTTCCGCTTCTGCATCCTAGAGGTGGAGATACTGTCCACCTCAGAGTCAGATGAAATACTGCATGTAAAGTGTTTTGCACAGAGTATTCATTCAATAACACTGGCTTTTATTTTTTAGGAATCATTCTCATATCATAACTAGACTTTTTCTAGTTGTTATAATAAAAATTCTAGTTATTCTTATCAGGAATCAGCTGTAACTTTAAATATGAAATAAAGGGAAATTCCTCTCTCTTTGGAAATTGCAGACCAATTGAAGTAGTACTTGGCAGAAGTATAAGGAATTGCTATAGGAAAGGAGACATTTTGGAAGATCTGTATTTTGCCAGTGATTAACATGTTTCCTGTTCTTGTATAGGCATTGAAATGGTGTGGAAGAATGATACTATAATCTCACCTTGGAATATCCATTTAATAATAAGTAACAGGGATAAAGTGAAGGAGATTATTAATAATTATGCCTCATTTTAAATTTTATACAGTAGTTCTAGCTTTGAAATGCAAAAGAAAATAGGGGCGCCTAGCTGGCTCCGAAGAGCATGAGACTCTTGATCTCGGTTGTGGGTTCGAGCCCCATATGGGGTGTAGAGATTATGTAAATAAAACTTTAGGAAAAAAGAAACGCAAAAAAATAAAGCACACTTTTTTATATTTGCAGCACCTCGCAGAATCATGTTTACTGTTTATTTTTTCTTAAAAAAAAAAGAACCTTAACAAGCAAAAAGGAAAGGGTGATAAAGAGCATATAGCAAAAACATTAAACTTCACTCAAAAGAATGATAATATTCAGAACTTCTTGTAAGTTATGAATTACTTCTTTGTCATAGAAATAGGTCATAATATATTGTAACAACATCTATATCAATCTGATGCTGTCTCTTCAAATTGAGTCCTTTTTTTTTTTCATTCAAAAGACTAACCTACTATGACCTTGTAGGTTCAGGATAAATTCCGACTAGACCTGTCTGATGAAGAGGCAGTACATTACATGCAGAGTCTGATCGATGAAAGTGTCCATGCTCTCTTTGCTGCAGTGGTAGAACAGATTCACAAGTTTGCCCAGGTAAGTTCTCTGAAGGCAGTGCAATTGCCTTCCAGCTTTTCCATGTCCTACCCCAGAGTCCTCAGAGAGCCATGCTTTTCTCCTGCTAATGATGTCTTCTCTGCATTTTATCAAGCCTTTTTGACATCAGCCAGCTGATGTGAATGTGTTGCATACATTATTAGCTCTAAAACATCCCACTTAAATTTTCAGTTGTAAACTAAATTGTGCAGTGTCAGCATAGGTATATCTGTCCTTTGTAGTTAGTGGTGATTGTAAATCTTTCCTGAGAATGGTCTTGGGTCTAATGGAGGCCTTGGCGAGTGAGACTTGAACACTTTCTGGGTTTTGACAAATGGTGAAATGCTAGGAAAGGAGTTTAGAAGCTGAAAAAAGCTGTGCATACCACACACTGAAAAGGTCTATCTGTAGACTTACTGTTAGTAGAATCTTGCATGCAAATGTCTGAGGGAGACCTTTTCACACTAGCCTATGGTGGTAAACCTCAGGTTTAAAACCTGGTTTAATTATGAATTTCATAATGAGGATGATTATGAAAATGGTGAGCAAACAGAAAAATTAGACCTCTTTCCCTCCCACACACTCACACTCTTCTCCTTGCACACACCTTCCTGATTTTGCATATCCTGTTAATAATTTTACTAATCACCCAAGCTCAGAGCATGTCTGCTTTGCCTTCTCCTTCACCCAATACCACTGTCACCAAGCCTTGTCAGTCTTTTTAGTTTAACCATTTCTTTAATTATCCTTTTCAATCATTTTCTGACTACTAATATTTTAATCCATTTTTTGTTCTTTAATATATCTTGGATAACTAAAACCCTTTATAATTCTTCTGTTTTAGTTTTTTTTTCCTCTGAGCATTTTTTATCCTTCTAAATATCCCAGTCAGTTATATTTTCACAAAATAATGTTTCACCTTGTCCTTTTTATTTTTTTAAATTTCAGTGTGCACAATGTTTCCCCATTGCCTAACAGTGAAGTCCAATCTCTGGTAGCCCAAGGCCTTCCAGAATATTGTATTCCAACCTACTTTCCAAGGTGTTTCCCTAATACTCTCTCTGCATATTTTCTTTTCTGTCTCTGTGATTACTTTGCAGCTGCCATTTCTTCAGCATAGAACATCCATCTTCTTAACAATGAATCTTTCGTAAACTTCTGCTTACCAAATCCAAGCTGTCCTCCAAGATCTATTCTTAATGCCACTTTGATTGATCTTCCTCTGGATATTTATAGTACTTTTACCTTTATTATGAGTTGCACTTATATTTTGCTTTCTATTATAGATGCTTGAGGATACTTGTCTTATAACTCCTAAAATACAAACTTCTTGAAGACGAAGCTATATCTGTTACTCACCTATTAGCACAGTGCCTTATCTACTTAAAAAATACCCAAGAGACATAAGGGAGTTTCTTCCTGTAAATGTTAGCTTATCCTCTTTTTCTGGCTTAACAAAAAGTTTCTTCTCCCAGAACACCAGTTTGGGTCATATTTTATTGCTAGGACCAATCAGGGTCTGCTTCCCAGGTTATTAAATCCTAACCAGTCACTTCTCAGGAGAATAAACCATCCCAGATGGTACATGATTTGTCTAGCTAATGGTAGATCTGAGTTTCCATATAGCACAGTAGAGTATTTTGGAGCAATAGGGGATAGAAACCCAGAATGGGATAATGACTTCGCTAATGTCATGTGACTAACAAGGGACGGAACCAAGACTTGAACCCAAATCTTTTGACTCCCATATCGTTCTCTTGTCAGTGTCTTGCATACCGCTATATTATGAGTTACTGAAACTTTCCCTAGCACAGCCCTCACAATCCAGTTACTTTCTCTCTCCCTTTCGTATGTACACCCTTTTTTTTCTTTTTAAAAACTCAAATAGTTGTAACATGCTTGAGGTTAGAAACTTTTAACTTCTCTGTCTTTGCATTTCCTTCAGAGTTGGCTATTTATATTTCATTTTGCTCTATCCTTATCTATAGCTGAACAAATTTCTCTCCTTCAGGAGTTTTCCTTCCTGCATACTTCAAGTTTCTCAGTTTTCTCCTTTAGTTTCCTGGGCATTTACCGTATAATAGAGCCAAAACTCCACACTTAAAATCAATGCTGCTGCCTGACACCTCATTTCAGATTATCTGTAGCTGTTTGACAAACCTGAACTCACTAGTTTAAAAAACAATAATGAGTTATTACTTCTTATGATTGATTCTCCAGTCAGGATTTCAGCCAGAGCCCAGCCACATGGCTCTTTTGTTTCCTGTTATGTCAGGTGGGTTCACTCATTCAGCTGTGTTCAGCTGGGGATTGGGTTTGTCTGAAGGGTCCAAAAGGTTTCACACATCTACACTTTGGTGCTGCTCCAGACGGCCTGTGTCTGCTGCTCTCGCTATTCCGACTCTACCCAGGGCTGCCGTTCTCCTGCATGGCGACAGCTGCCCCCCAAGGAATGTGAAAGTGGGGGCAGCAGGCCTCTTAGAGCAGGTCAGAAGGCCAGCCCTGACTCTCAGGGACAAGAGAAGTGTGTACTCTGGAGGAGAGGGATTAAGTGTGGCATCTTTGAAGACTTAACTGCCACACATCTGATACACTCTAGCTTAAAGTTTGATCTTTCAAGCAAGTTCTATAAATGTACTTTTGGTATACTTTATTTATTATTATTATTTTTTTAAAAGATTTTATTAACCTATTTGAGAGAGAGAAATGAGTGAGCCAGAGAGAGAGAGAGCAGGAGCAGGGGGAGGAGGAGAGGGAGAAACAGACTCACCACTGAGTAGGGATCCCCATGTGGACCTTGATCCCAGGACCCTGAGGTCATGACCTGAGCTGAAGGCAGATGCTTAACTGCCTGAGGCACCCAGGCACCCCTGAACTAGTAGTATACTTTAGTTTTGAAATTGTGTTGTCAATTTGCAAGAGAGAGAGAGTGCCTGGGGCTGGGAGGGGAGGGGCAGAGGGAGAGGGAGAGAGAGAGAATTTAAGCAGACTCCCTGCTGAGAAGGGAGCCTGATGTGGGGCTGGATCTCATGACCTCGAAACCATGACCTGAGCTGGAATCAAGAGTTGGAGGCTTAACTTACTGAGCTACCCAGGTGCCCCAGAAGGACTATTTTTCTTAATTCCCTGTATGAAAAATAGAGGAGAGAAAAAGCTAGATAAAAAAGGGACCACATTCTTATTTGGGGGAGGTAGTAACAGAGGGACCTTTCTTTACCAATGTCTCTGGGCCTCAGTTTCCACATCTGTAAAGTGATTGGTATTGAGATAAAAACTAATATAAATTTAATCTATTGTCAGAGATACACAAAGGTTAATTGCTTTCCATATATAAAGCTTATATTGACTATTGCAAAGACTGAAAATAAATGAAACCCGCAGCACCGATGGTTAAATTACAAAGGTTGTTTAGAACCAAGAGTTAATGCATGTACCTTTTCTATTCACAGAGAAAATATGAATATGGCCAATAAATTGGTAATAGCGGTGGATGTACTCTTAGACTTGGGAAAGATAATTTTATAAGCATGAACTAACAGGATTATATTTCTTGGAAAGAAATATTAAGTCTTTCTTGGGTTTCTGTTTTTTAGTTCTTTAGTAAAATGGTAGATAAGAAATCCTGGATAAATAGTTACTGTAAATTACTTTGCTTCATTGTTACAAACTCTTTTGGACTAGGATAGATTCTTGATAACAAAATAGTATTATTATCTAAAACCAAGGCCATAAAGGGGTGCCTGGGTGGCTCAGTTGGTTAATCATCTGCCTTTGGCTCAGGTCATGATCCCAGGGTCCTGGGACTGAGTCCCGCATCGGGCCTCTCCCTCTGCCTGCCACTCCTCCTGCTTGTGCCCTCTCTCTCTCTGTCAAATAAATAAATAAAATCTTAAAAAAAAAAAAAAATAAAATCAAGGCCATAGCAGCATGAATATGAATTAAGAGCAAATATCTGGATGGCTCCAGCAATGTAAAGACCACCAGCGTCATCCTAGACAGGTAATAGTAGAGACTTAATACAGCATGGATATTTATGTAGACAAAATTTTATAGATCATATCTCAGCGCTCCATTTTACAATGAGAGATAATCGTGTCTGGGACAACAATAACCTTATTTATTTGAACTTTGTATTTCATACAGTGCTTCACTGTTTTTTAACGTTATATAATCTTTACTATAACCACAAAAATGAGTTTTAACATTCTCCCCTCTTAGAGATGAGAGGGCTGAGCCACATAAAAAGTTGTTTCCTAGCTTATCAAATTCAAGTCTTTACCAGAATATCCCACGATATTCTACATCCTAAGAAATGAACTTGAAAAATGCTCATGCTATCTTAGGTTTCCTTAAATATGTCACCTCTGCCTATACTCATTACCTGTTACTATACTCTTGTGCAACTGAAACAATATCAAAATCAGAGTAACCCAAGGATGTTTAATGTCATTGGAATTTGTTTAGGCATTGAAGGTTACAAAAGATACTAAGTACGGTTTTAACTTCATCTAAGTCTTTTCAAATTATGAAATTATAGCAGCATAGCTATTTTTCTTTTTAAAGATTTTATTATTTTATTTTAGAGATAGCAAGCAAGCAAGTGAGCATAGGAGGAGGGACAGAGGGAGAGGGACAAGCAGACTCTGTGCTGAGCACAGAGCCCAATGCGGGGCTCAATCCCAGGACCCTGAGATCATGACCTGAGTCAAAATCAAGAATTAGACAATTAACTGACTGAGCCATCCAGACACCCTGAAGCATAGCTATTTCTTAACTAATCTCTGAAGTTTATTTTCTCTTTGAAACTCACACTTCTAAATGCTGTATATTTTCTAAGTAGTGACTATTTATTTTCTAAGTAATACTTAGAATAAATGACATGCACGTGCAAATCCAGATGACCAACATCTGGTTTTTTTGGTCACTCATAACATTTACAATAAGGATGTATACTGCTAATTGATTTAGGCTAATTTTAGTGCATTCCTATTAATCACTGTGGATTATAGGACAATTTTCTAAAAATGGAGGTAAACTGATTGATACATGTTAACAAAAATTATAGTTGTTTCAGCAAAAAAGAAAGTATAGTCTAAAAGAAGACTACAGAACTGCCACATATAACTGTTACGTTGCAATACTGAAAAGACTTATTTTCTTCGATCATACCATTCCTTAGGAAGGGTAGAGATTAAACACTGCAATATTCGTTGCCTAGCAACACCAACCTATTAGTGATACAAATTTTCCACAGAAAAACACTTTTATTTAGGTCATTGTCTTTGAGATTGCATCATCAGAACTCTTGTCCCCACTGAAATGATCTTTAAAGGGCTTTCTAGGCACAGAAAGGTAGAGGTCACTTAGTTTGGGTCACTTACTGCTCTAAAACTAGCCTTTGGATGGTAATCTATCATGCAACAGCCCGCTTCTTCCCTGTTTCTGCTTTGTCCTGTCTTTCTCTCTCTCTACTGATTGATGATAAAGGGCTGGAGAGTGAGGTGTGGTTTCCATTCATCTTAGTACATATTAATCTAATTAACTAATCTTGGTAGATTAACCAGGGTTAGAGATATATTTTTTGTAGACCGAGAGTTAAAACATAAGAACAGATGGTGTTCACAAAGTTTACCCAAGTTCCAGCTCAAGATACTGAGAACACGTTACTGCTTTACATTTGGCAAGAATCCTTAATTAGCCCCCGTGGTGTTCAAGGGGGAAAAGCACAGGTCCAAGCAGAGGGGCACATGAATGTGCAGTCATATATTATGTGCCTTTAACTGAAGAGAATTCAACTATATATACTTGTGGTGATTTAAAAAAGATAAAAAAAAAAAAACACAATGAAAGGAGACAAACAATGTGGTTATTCTGCCTGATGTTTTTCCTGAACAGCATATGTCCTAATAAATGTGAGAGGAGCTCCTTCAGGGATGTTTCAGATCCCAGGTGTCTCCCATGACATGACATCTTGCCATGCTGAATGTGATTCCAGTTATCGAGGATTCTTGTTGTTTTGTACAACGAGGCTTCTAAGTGCAGGCCATCCATCTGCCCCATCTGCTGCTCAAAAAACCAAGTTTTTTTTGCATCAGTATTAAGGGAAAAGCTTCCTGTTCTGAACTTTTGGAGAGATGACTATATAGAATGTGTTGCCTTCTGACGGCTTTTTTCGAGTAATTTTGTTTATGTTCCTGTTTTACCTTTATGTGCTGACCCTAACACCTCAACCCCATGTAGTATGTTTGCACTGTAACTATTCTACTCTCTGATCTACTTTGAGAGCTCATAGATGCAAAAGATGCCCTAGGAGAAGAGAATAGAGTGTCATTTCTGAGTTTATGTTATATGGATCTTATTTTACCATTAGGAATAAAAAACAGCAGTGTAAAATATTTAATTGAACAAAACAAAAAAGTATTGAATTCTTTAGCCAAAGAGAAATTTTTCTCAAAAACCAAGCTTTTTTTTTTTTTAATTTAGTAAATAATTCTCTAAAGATGTAGATGATTCCCAGACCAGTGGCTTGAATAAATAACTATTACAATACCAGTATATCATACAAAAGTATTTTGTATCATTTTGTGTCCCAGATCTATTCCTAATTTATCTGAATTATCCTAGGAGGAATAAAAATTAACAACAACAAAAAACCAATAATAATAGTAATAATTGCAGCCTATTGAACACTTATATGTGCCAGAAATACGTAAAGAGCTTTCTCTGCATCACCTTGTTTAATCCTCACCCCTGTGAAGTGGGTAGATCACCAGGCCTGTTTTACAGAAGAGAAAACCAAGGCTGAGATTAAATAACTCATGGTGTCAGAGCTAATAGAGGACAAAAGTCCAGATTCAGACCCAGGCCCTAGGTTGTAGAAATAGACAGTAGTTTCTAAATCATGTTTTTCTTGATATATATATTTAAGCTTTAATTTATTAGAGATGAGTGGATTTTGGTGTGAGTAGCGAGTTTTAAAAAGTATACTTGTAAATTGAAAAAAATGATCTTTTAGCTTTTCTCTCCTTAATGTTTCATCCACCCCCAAAAGAAAAAAGAAAAAAAAAAAATCAGTTGTGCAAACAACCAAGAGAGTGTGATCTAAAAAGGAGTCATTGGGAACAGTTAATCCCAGATAAATATGATAAATGTGGGATAACATTTATTTTGCACATTGGCCACAAGCCAGTCTTGAATTTTATTGACGGCCGCGTGCTCTCAGGTCCCTCTGCAGTCCGCCAACACTGCCGTGTGAGTAGCTGGTAGAACCAGGCACGTTTAAAAACATCATACAGGCACTTGGGACATTACAAATGTTTTAAAGTCTACAGAGTAATTACTGTAATAGCAGCAGTCAGCAGAATGCCCCATAATTTTCAGCTAAAATGTCCTGCAGTTTATTTTTTATCTGTAGAAATTTAATTTCCTTGTCTTCTGTGGGGCAAGTTTTCAGTCACAAGTATAATCCACCGTAAGATTTGTCCGTTTGCTTCATTAACTGCTTTTAGGAAGGTTAGTTGTCATACTGTTGTTTTCCTGCCCCTCTGTTGTATCAGACCCTTTTATATAAATTCATCAGATGTACAGGGAGTTGAACATTTTGGGACTGACTCTGCTACATAGTATTACTGATTTTTTCCCCCGCAGACAGACGCTCAGAAGTATTCAGGCGATCTATTAGAGACCGTCTGTTCCATAGCAGTGTTTCTCCCACACATACAAACATACTTATCCACGTGTGTGGTTTTCCTCGTTTCCAGGATATTTAGACTTCCTAGCATGTCTGTGAGGACCCTCCACAGTTTGGCGCTAACCCGCATTTTCAACTTTAATCATCTTCCACCAGCCTACAAAAAGAGCCTTCTTTGTAGCTCTGCTGATTTACCCCCATGGCAGTTTCTCATACCGAATATTTTCCCTCAAGCCCCCACAAACAGTCCACCTTTGCTTGTTGTCTGGAATGAGTTCCCTACCCATTGCCTAACTTTTGAATGTGCTTGTGTGTATATGAGTGGTGACCCTGTTTTTGTCTTCAGGCTTTTTTTATCTCGAGTATCCTGGGGACTCTCACAGAACCTGAGCTGTTCTGGCACATAGTAGGCGCCAAATAAACGTATTGATTTTATATAAGTGCCAGGGACCATTTGAGAAGTTTATTTTTATTTCCTCTGATGTTGTCACCTAGAAGATATTTAAACAGCTTCTTAAATCAGAAATTACATTCCTCTTAAAAGCATTAAGGCTGAATCTTACCATATTCTTGCTAGAATCATCACTTTAAATTTTATCAGATTAAAATCAGTCAACATCTTTTACATTTTTATACATATTCGTGAATGTACACACACACCCACAAGTATTTGTCAGTGAGGTTTTTTTTTTTTTTCCCTTCATGTTTTTTTCTTAGAGTGATAATGAGGTGAAGTTCACGGAAACAAAATTATGTTGCCCATGTCCAGCATTTTTATTTCCTCCAAGATACTGCCTATATATATATGGCTCATGAGTTATGGATGACTCAGTTATGTTCACCCAAACAATCAAGAGTTGTCCATCCTGGGCGCCTGGGTGGCTCAGTCGGTTAAGCGACTGCCTTTGGCTCAGGTCATGATCCCAGGGTCCTGGGATCGAGCCCCACATTGGGCTCCCCCTGCTCTGTGGGGCACCTGCTTCTCCCTCTCCCTCTGCCTGCCACTCCCCCTGCTTGTGCACACTCTCTCTTCCTCTCTCTCTCTGTCAAATAAATAAATAAAATCTTAAAAAAAAAGAGTTGTCTGTATTGAGAAAGTGGTGACTGACAGCATCTGTACATGTTAAAGACAACCATTAATTGCAGATTATTTTTGTATTATCTAGCTCTCAGAAGTAATGGGTAGCATTCTCTGAATTTCACTGAATGCTAATTTTGAGAGATAATGAAGAGAGGTGCAGTGTCACACATCTCTTTATAAGCAATATCTGAGGTAACTGTGAGGGTGCCTAGCACAAAATAGGTACTAAAAACATGGGTTTCTTTCCCCTTGATATTTTAATATCAAACACTGTTAATGTGTTGGCCCCCACACAACTCCTGACTGGGCTTCCTTGTTCTTTCAGGAGTACTGTCTTTGATTTGATTCCAGATCAGTTCTGGAATGAAGTGGGTGCACTCTGTGGAATAAGCTACAGCTTTTTAGTCACTAAAAATATCATGCCAAGAACTAAGCCATTTCTTAAAACTGTAAACTCTGTTGTTTATTTTTCTTTGTGAAATTGAAGTTAATTGCTTTCTACTTGTTTATCTGTTTTTGATTTTTGTAGTACTGGAGAAAATGAAACTGGACTCGGCACATCAGGATGTTTGGCTCTGTAAGAAAACTACTTTAGAAGCAACCTCTGTATAAGGAAGACTTCAGAGTAACAAGGAAGAGAACATTTGATCTTCAAGATACCATATATCCTAAATGTTACATGGTGCCTGAATTCAGTTTCTTTGGATGTCATTGCTTAAATACGGTCTTGAAGGGTTTGTTTTGAAATACTGTATACATTTATTTTCAAATGTACACATTGTTAATAAGCTAAGAAGTGAGAAATTTATTCCAGGATCATGTACATATTATGAGAGCTCTGGAAGAATTTTATGTTGAAATAGTAAAACATTTTAGTCTTTGAGTTTGAAATGTCCTTTTTTTTTTTTTTTTTTAAATCATCTCTTCACATCAGGACAGTAGTTATGAACTTGGATTGTCTCAGTCAAGGCTTTTTTGGTTTGTCTCTCCCTCCCCCCTTTCCCTCTCTTTTTCCTCACATTCATGTTTGTTTTTGCCTAAGCTGCAATACTTAAAGTTTTACATATTGTGGCTCATTCTTTTACAGTTCAGCAATTACTACATATACTTCAAATATGACAGTCATTTTCTCTCACTTTTAATTATATATCTTATTTGAAAACTATGGTTAGTTTACAGTTCTCCTACCTTGTAAGTACATAAAGCAGGATATGCATATGTAGCCATCTGAATTACTGGCCAAAAGGTCATAATGACAGCAGCTTTCAGTGTTGAGCCCAAGATATTTTTACATATACATGTAAGCATAAATTGTCTTTCTGCAATAAATACATTTTTGATGCAAACTTACTTTTCAAAAGGTTTTTGAAATACCTTTACTAGACCTGCTAGTGTAATATATCCTTTCTGATTTAAGCAAAATGATTTCTTGTCTTTTAAGACTTTTAGTCCTGCTAGTCCATCTAGCCTTTTTGCCTCATGGAACTTTGGGAAAAGAGCACATATGAAAACAGAAGAGCAACATAATAATAATCTTTACAAATTAATGTGTGGCATAGTCATGTGACTTTTTTTGGAAGAAAAACAGTATCTCATTCTTTCAGTGCTGAATAAATATTAAATATCCAATTTCAGAGAATGCTATTAATTACAGTGTTTGTCACCACATTCTTGTATCTGGGAGTTTGCCCCTTTAGAATGGGGTTACCAGCTGGATAGCAAGCACATAATTAGGAGACGACCTAGAGGCACATGGAGTGGGGTTTGTGTAAAACATACATGCTGATTTGAAAACCAGAAAAGATGAAAAGATCTCTTCAAATCATTGTAAGAGAGTTGATGCCCATGAGCTGGAAGCTCCATCCTCTATCTTGCTTCTTCTGTGCTTGATGTGTTTATATCACTTTCTGTTGCTGAGAAGTTTTGAATCTGTCTGTATTCTCATTCTTTGAGTCCTATTTCTGTTGGCTCCGAAAAATTTTCTCGAAATGGCCCTGTTGAAAGTGGCCAAACTCCTGAACTCTTACAATTCTTTTTTTTTTTTTTTTAAGATTTATTTATTTTTATTTGAGAGAGAGAAACAACACATGCATGCGCGTGAGGAAGGAGGTGCAGAGGGAGAGAGAGTTCCAAGCGGACTTCATGCTGAGCGTGGAGCCCGACTCGGGCTCAATTTCAGTACCCTGAGATCACAACCTGAGCTGAAATCAAGACTCCAATGCCCAACCAACTGTGCTATCCAGGTGCCCCTCTTATAATTCTTTATAGTTTTTTTAATTGGCATTTAATAAAGGTAGGTATTTTTGTTATACTTGCATCTCCCATTTCAGAGGTTTGGCAAACTTTTTCTGTAAAGGGACAAGATAGTAAATATGTTAACCTTTGAAAAGCATATAATCTTCATTACAGCAACGATTCAACTCTGCTTTTAGAGGATAAAAAGTAGCCAGAGACAACACGTAAGCAAATGGGCTTGGCCAGATTTGACCCTCGGGCCTTAATCTGTTGACCCATTTGAACTAAGTGTAAGACAGAAACTATCACCTTACTCATCTTTATAAACTCCACTGCACTTTGCATAGATAGTAGTATGTTTATAGTAGGTCTCTATGAATTATTTTGGACTAACATAAAATTCTATAAGGGCCAACACCGACAACTGTTAAGGAGAGTTGATCATGAATAACCTTGTATTTAGTGCAAACTTGGTAAGAATTATAAGGGAATTATTCTTTTTTTTTTTTTTAAAGATTTTATTTATTTATTTGAGAGAGAGAATGAGAGAGAGAGCATGAGAGGGGGGAGGGTCAGAGGGAGAAGCAGACTCCCTGCTGAGCAGGGAGCCTGATGCAGGACTCGATCCAGGGACTCTAGGATCATGACCTGAGCCGAAGGCAGTCGCTTAACCAACTGAGCCACCCAGGCGCCCGGAAAACAAAGCTTTCTAAGAAGGAAGACGGGTATTGGGTGAGGAAAGAGCGTCTTTGAAGACAGTGGCCATGGTTTTGCTGAGAGCATTTTGGCTATGGGTGGTGAGCCTACATCAGAAAGAAAAGTGATTTATCAGTCTCAGTTTCTATTGCTCAAAGCAGCCTCTTTGCTTCTGCTGTTTTCCCCAAACTGTTCAGAGATCTTTCTTTACAGTGTAGTCTGTATGTCTCTTTATTGTCATTGTCTTTCACATTCTGTCAGTGTTTGTTTTGACTTTGAGAAATGTGTTTGTGAGGACAAGGCGCTTTAATTCAAAAGTGCAGGTACCATGGTCATGTACTGTAAGTATTCAGAGTGAGATTTCTGAATAGCGGGGAGAAGATGTTGATCGCAGCCGCTGGGAGTAGGGCTGCAAAAGTGAGGAAAGAAGTAAAGTGTGATTCACATTCCTAAATAAAGGGTTGATACAACCTGATTTCTGCTGTTCTCTATACACTAGGGTTAAATGTTACCAGCTCATTTGTATTACAGAGTTTTCAGTTGAGCATGTATTGTACTAATAGCAGTCAATATTATTTATAAGGCCTTACTGTTACATATTAGGACTCTGCTAATCGCTTCATATGCTTTCTCATTATTCTGTATAACGGTCCTATGAGATAGAATTTTGTCCCCGTTTTCCAGAATTTTAAGACAATTGAACCATCTGCCCAAAGTTAGGTTGCAAGTGAGAGCAGAGTTGGGATCCAAAGTTGAGTTACTCAGATTCCAGTGACCACAGTTTACCATCAGATTCTCCTGGCCTTCATTTCTCACTGAGTCAGTGGTGATGACAGCCCTGCCTTCTAGTATGTGCACGTGTGTGTATGTAGTCCATTAGACTTGGATACCCCCAAAACAAAATGCCATTTGTTTGTTCATTTATTGATTTATTGACTGTCATGAAAAGGATTACCAAAGATAGAGGCAGTAATCAATAAAAGAAATTAAAAATTCCTGAGAAAGTAAATTGAAGTGAATTTAAAATTTATAAGAAATGGAGTTGTATCATTGTACCACATATTCATACTTGCCTTGGCATATGTCATTCAGGAAAAACATATAGATTATATAAATCTTAACCACGCAGCTGTTAACCTACAATCATGATGTACTCTGTACGTTTGCACATAGACCTAATATTGCAATTTAAAAAGAAAAAAAGCCAGATTGAGACTTAGAAAGATTTAAAAAAAAATAAATTGCAGAAACAGAATGGACTATCTATAATTAAATACAGAAAATATATTGGTTTGCTAAAATAAATAATTTGATACATTAACATTTCACCATAAAGAAGACATACTACCTGGATGGGATCCTGGAAAAGAGAAAGGACATTAGCTAACAACTAAAGGAATCTAAATAAAGTAGTAGTTAAAAAAAAAAAAAGGAATGAGTAGCCTCAGAGGGTCATGAATGTCCCACCTGGATGACCACTTAAAGAAACTGAACTGCATCAGAAGGCGATCTCCCACCTGAAATTATTCCTTAACCCTCTCATCTTTTCTGACCTTCACATTTTTAAAAGTACAAAGCAGATACTTTGGATGTGTATTAATTTTCCTCAAGGTTGATTCATTTTTGGTAAGGATTCTTAAATAATACTGTGTTCTCAAGGCATCTTACCAGCAGGCACAAGATGTCAATTTTGTCCTATTCCTGGTGGTGGTAACTTTTATTCCTCGGTTAAAATGATTTCCAGCTGTCTCCATTCTGAAGTTAATTTGTATTTGACACATAAAATAATAAGCAATTGATAAGTTTTATGAGTAGACATTTTGAAACTATGTAAATATCCTGTTCTTTACCACACTTTTACCCACCAAGTTCAGCATGGATTGATGATCCTTGCCTGAATTTATTATGGTGAAAGCCAAATAGTTTTTGTTTTTTTTAAACTCCCTTATCCTGCTACACTATTGTTAGTGTTCTACTGTAAGATAGAACTCTACTTTCTCCTTTAGTTACACATTCATTTGCTTATATTAATATGGATTTTTATCCTATTATACAGAGCATTCCTGTATCGTTTATTTTGATCCCCCAGAACTGACTTGTCTTCAAGCTGGTGCCTGTGTCTTCTGACATAGTCCCGATATTCTTTGAGCCCCTTTTTACTTTTTGCACAAGATGTTCCAGGTTTATCGTCTAGTTGCTCTGCCTCAGCCCTGAAGTCAGCCACTTCTTCAAGGAGCCCTGGTTCTTTCCTGGTCTGATCTTAGCAGATAACTCCCCAAATAAAGTATCTGATTTTTCTAAAATAGAAGTTAATTTAGCAGCCTAGTATTGCCATTCTAAAACTCTGGAGTCTGAATAGGGCAATATGGATATAAATAAGCTCAAAATAGAGTAATCCATATCTGAATGAACCATAGAATTTAACTTGAATTTAGCTGTGTCTTCATTTCTCAGCTTTAGATCATCACCACCACCATCTGCCTTGAGACCATGAGAACTAGTCTTATGATTATGCTCTTTATCTCTGTTGATGTTAGTCACCACAAGAGACTCAGACCTCCCTAAAGTCATTCCTTATACCCGAGTCTATACAGCTTTATACAACCAACCCCCATCTCCCAAACCTCTGGACTTCCATGGGCCCTCATCAACAGAATGAATCGATGAGCATCAAAGTTTACCGTCTGTGCTGTATAACTAGATACTGATGTATATATATTTTTTCTTTTTTTAGAAGAAAAAAATGTAAACCAAGTTTCAGGAATTCAGTAAAAAGTAAAAAAAAATCTCAGAGCATATCCTAATGTCTCTATACCTTCAGCCACATTCTCTTTACACAGCACTGAACAATGACTGTTATGTTCATAATCATGATCTTTTATAAGTTACAAGTCATCAAAGAAAAGAATCATGGTTAACTATACTGAATACTGGATGGTTAGTACAGTGTCTAGCTCAGTGTTTCAAAGGTGAGCAAAATAATGGTTAATTCTCAGTTAAGATAATAGAACTTCCATCACCAACTTTAATTTCACTAAGTTGGATTCTTGATCTAACATTCTCATTTAAACCTAATACAAAGAGAACTGACTTTGGCATTTAAAAAAAAAAGCTGGACATAAACTTAGCTTACAAAACTGCAATCCCACTCTTAGACATCTACAAGAGAATTGAAAACATGTCCACCCAAAGACTCGTACATAAATATTTGTTCCTAGTATGATTCATAACAACTCCCAAAGTGCTCAAAGGTCCATCAACTGGTGAATGTCTAAACAGAACATGATACATTCATACAAGGAGGGGGATACCATTAAGCAACAAACAAAAACCCTGCTTACACGGCAACAATATGGACGAACCTCAGAAGTGTTACACTGAGTGAAAGAAGCCAGACACGAAATACCACATAGTATAAGCTTCCATTTCCAGGAACTATCTTCAGAGGCAGAAAGCAGATCAGGGGTTTCCAGGCACTGGGGGTAAAAACGGGAATGGATTACAAAGGGAGACTGAGGGAAACTTCCTGCAATAATAATGTTCTAAAACGATTTCGGCGATGGTTGCACGACTCTGTTTACTAAAAACCACAGAATTGCGCTATGTAAATTGTACCTCAGTAAAGCCTGTGTTAAGAAAAGAGATCCGAAGCAACTCAAGTTCTAAGGCAAGGGAACACTGGCTTTCTAGTTAACAGGAGGGGCCAGATTGAGGGTGGGGGACACAGACAGGCTCCAGCCGGCTCTCCGCCTCCGCCTTGGCCCCGCAGCCGCAAAAGGCGGCTGGGCAGCGACTCCCCAGGCCGCCGCTCCCACCACGTGTCTGCCCGGGCCTCGCCCGGGTCTCCAGTTTCGCCCAGGCTGACGTCGCGGGTCCTGAGCCTCCAAGACCCTGGCAGACGCCGCCTCTTCCAGCTCTGCTTTCGAGTCCCAGAAACGGAAGCGTTGCATATTTCCAGCTTTCCAGCATGGCCGGAGGGAAGGGTGGAGCAGCCCAGGCCGCCTCGGGG
>NW_023270854.1:30576700-30662776 GCF_011800145.1 Mirounga leonina | reverse complement strand
GGAGGAGCCCGCGAAGCGGTGGAGGAGCCCGCGAAGCGGTGGAGGAGCCCGCGAAGCGGTGGAGGAGCCCGCGGCCTCGGTGCAAGGTCGACGACGCCCACAGACGCCATGTCCTGACCATTTGGCCCAACTCCGTGCAAGATAACACGTTCGGCTTGCTAAGGAGACTTAGATCTTGAAAGACAGTATGGTGCTTTAAGTCTATACGTTATTTGAGATGTAGAGTCTTCAATTAAGAAAATGCTTGAGACTGGAGAATGGACTAGGAGGCAGAAATCAAGCAAGAGGCAAAGTGCAGGATATAAGCAGACACCTCCGAACTTCTGAGCAGCTCTCTGGGGGCCTTTCTCCCTTGGTCTGGAGCGAGGAAGCACCACCTCTTTTGCCATAAGGAGGAGAATAACCTCTCTTTGAGCACTGCACTCCCTTCAAAAAGGTAACCCCGTTAGTCCTTTTATAGACAACAAGTGTGGGTGGTGAATTGGTAGTGAGTGGATAATACCAGTTCTGTAAATTGCTGCTTCTTTTTTTTTTTTTTAAAGATTTTATTTATTTATTTGAGAGAGAGAGAATGAGAGAGAGCACATGAGAGGGGGGAGGGTCAGAGGGAGAAGCAGACTCCCCGCTGAGCAGGGAGCCCGATGCGGGACTCGATCCCAGGACTCCAGGATCATGACCTGAGCTGAAGGCAGTTGCTTAACCAACTGAGCCACCCAGGCGCCCCTGCTGCTTCTTTTTTAATAGATTGATTTATTTGAGAGGGAGAGAGGAGGGGCAGAGTGGGAGATAATCTCAAGCAAACTCCTCGCTGAGTGGACAGCCTGGTCATGGGCTCAGTCTCACGACCCTGAGATCATGACCTGAGCCAAAACCGAGAGTCAGACACTTAACAGACTGAGCCACTCAGGTGTCCCTGCAAATTGATGCTTAAGTAATGAGAGGAGAAATCCAAATTGGTATTCTGGGACTGTTGTAACTCTTTTCTCCGTTCAGGTGAGGGAATTTCTGTCCCTCCCCAAAATATATCCTGGGAATTTCCAGTGATTCTAATCCATTTGGTAGAGTTACTGCTGCAGTAGCTACATCCACTGCCAGGTAGAGGTTTTGGCTTGTCTTTCCTTAGGAAAAAAACCCCACATATACCTTGCTGCCACTGAACCTGCAGAATGAACCACCACTCACATTTCCTTAAGAGCCTCTCTCTGAATCCAAAAACTGCTTGGAACTTGTTCTCAAATGTTACTACACGTTCCTACGAGAGCATTTGTATGCCAGCCCACTGCAAGGGAATGACTCACTTCTGCCACACCCACCCACAGTACTGGTCCTTATACCAGAAACTCAGTAGTGAGCCCCTCAGACATCAGTGCCGTCCTGTTTAGTCTGTCCCAGGATGAAAGGCCCAGAAAATGCAATTATCAGCATCAAGTGCAGATATTTCCTCCTATCATGTCCTCACCCCCCTGGATGCTCTTTCTCAGCCTCTTTTGTGGGCTCTTTCTCCTCTGATCAACCTCTAGATACGAAAGGACCACAGTGCTTGTGGCTGGGACCCTTTGGGCTTTCTGTCTGCACTTCCACAAGTCATCCCATCCAGTCCCATGGAGTTAGATGCCAGTGACGAGCTGATGCCCGGGGGCCAGCTTGGTGGGTGGGCCAGCTCCGCAGCTGCGCAAAACTCCACGTTCAGAAGGGCCCCGAGCTAGGTTAATGCTCTGCTGTTGCCATGTTAAGAGCCTTAGTAATTTCATCTTTGAGCTGGTGTTTTGTTTTTGTTTTTGTTTTTTTTAATATCAAAGAAACACTCTTAGTATGAGCTGGTGTTTTTTAACTGAAGTCTGTTGGTACGGGAGCAGAGGAGATACGGTTATATGTGTATCTCTTGCTGTCCCTTGCCCTTGCTACTCCATTAGCATTTACAGTGCGGGGTGAGCACAGAACTCAGGGAGGCCCACAGGACACGGGGAGAGGGGATCCAGGGAAACTCAAAGAGAGAACAAGATAATTGTGTTCACATCTGTGACCAAAAGTGGGGACACTGACAGCTTTAAGAGGCCATGCTTTTCATTTGAACCAGAACCTACTTTGAAAACAGAAAGAAAACAGTGGTGTTCTAAGAACACAAATAGCCAAGAAACCCTAGGCACATCCTGAAACATCAGGGAACTTTGTGTGTGTGTGTACTGTTGGGGTGAGGACCATAGTTTGAAGGTTAAGGCCCTGCACAGCAGTGCCTGTTACAAGGCTTCCATCTATAACTCTTTTTTTTTTTTTTTTGGAGAGAGAGACAAAGAGAGTGCGCATGCAAGGGGGTTGGGCAGAGGGGTAGAGGGAGAGAGAACCTTAAGCAGCTCTACAGCCCAGTGTGGGGCTTGATCTCAGAACCCTGAGATCACCTGTGTCAAAATCAAGTCAGAGCCTTAACTGACTGAGCCACCTAGGCACCCCCATCTGCAACTTTTTAAAAAAATATTTTTAAATTGAGATATAAGTGACATACAACACTGTGTAAGTTTAAGGTGTACAATGTGTTAGTTTGGTACATTTATATATTTGCAATGTGATTCCTACAGTAACATTAGCTAACACTTCTTTCATGTCTCCGTCAATCTTTTTGTGTTGAGAACAGTTAAGATTTAGTTTCTTAGTAACTTTGAAATTTATAATATAGTATTGTTGACTCTAATCACTCTGTTGTGCATTAGCTCTCCAGATCTTATTGGTCTATCAGTTATCGGTTTGTCCCATAAACACCATCTTCCCAATTCCCCCATACCCAAGCCTCTGCTAATCACCATTTTACTCTGTTTTTTATAAATTCTTTTTTTTTTTTTTAGATTCCACAAAAAAGTGATATAATATTTATCCTTCTTTGTTTGACTTATCTTACTTAATACCCTCCAGGTTGGTCCATCTTGTTGCAAATGACAGGATTTCCTTCTTTTTAAGGCTGAATAGTGTTCCATTATATGTAAGTGTATATACACACCATGTTTTCTTTATCTGTTCATCAGTTGACGAACACTTAAATTATTTCCCTATCTGGGCTATTGTGAATAACGTATTTCTAGATCTTGTCAAAATCTTGGCTGCGATGAACATGGATGTGCAGGTATCCCTTCATGATACTCATTTCAGTTCCTTTGGACATTTAACCAGAAATGGGATTATTGAATCATATGGTAGTTCAGTTTATAATTGTTTGAGGAACTGTTGTACAGTTTTCCGTAACGGCTGCACCAATTTACATTCCCACTTACATTCCCATGTTTCCCGTTTCTCCATATCCTCACCAACATTTGTTATCTTGTGTCTTTTTGATGAAAGCCATCCGGCAAGTAAATTGTGGTTTCGAATCACCTGCAGCTCTTTTTTTTTTTTGAAGATTTTATTTATTTGACAGAGAGAGACAGCCAGAGAGGGAACACAAACAGGGGGAGTGGGAGAGGGAGAAGCAGGCTTCCCGCCAAGCAGGGAGCCCGATGCGGGGCTCAATCCCAGGACCCTGGGATCATGACCTGAGCCTAAGGCAGACACTTAACAACTGAGCCACCCAGGCACCCCTCACCTGCAGCTCTTAATTTCACATACTCCTGGGCTCATTTTCTCCTAAGACCCAACAGCTTCGCCTGAAAGAGCTCACTGTTTCAGCCACCCATCCTGTATTGTGTACTGATCCTAGGTCACCAGCCTAGACTTCTGGTTCCCTCAAGCCTATTTTACTCTGAAGTCCTTGCTACTCTCCCTGTCATGGGGCTTTTAGGAGCCACCTACTTCCATCCCATAATACTCCCTTAATCTTGGAATTTCAGAGTTGCAACAAGGTGCTTTTTTTTCTACCTCACAGTCCTTTGGGATTGTCATGCAAGTTGTTCCATCCTGTCTCCCAAAGTCTGCACACAGTGAGGGCTAGGGAGAAGATGCTAACTTCCCTAAGTCGAACCAAAAGCCCACTCTCTCCTTTTCTGTAGGACTCGTGCCTTCTTGACGTTCATCAGTGTAGCGTGGTGGTTACGAACATAGGTGCCAGAGCCGGGTTCTAATTCCACGGTTGCTTATATCTTCCTGGGTGACACTGAGGAAGTTGCTCATCTTCTCTGTGCCACAATTGCCTTTTCTAAAATAAAAAAAGAAAATGGGGTAAGAATAGAATTACCTCATAAAATTGTTGCGAGATTTAAATAAATTATCCTAAGTGAAGTTTGTGTAATAGTGCCTGGCTTATACTAAGGATTATGAAACTGTTCTCTATTCTTAATTTTTGCAAAATGGCTAAAAAGGAGATATTTATCCAAGTGATGATTTCACCAGTACTTACTGTGTGCTTAGCACTGAAGATAAAGTACTAGACAGAACAGATAATGGTTCCTACCTGCATGGATCTTAGAGACAGACCATAAGCAAGCATATAAGCAATTAAATGAGTAACTAAAAATTGAATAAATATTTTGAAAAAAAACAACTGTGTGCAGTGAAAGAGGATACGGGAGAGAGACCTAATTTAGATATAGTCACCAAAGAAGAGTTCTCTGAGGAGATGATACTTAAACTAAGAAAAGATGGATCAAAGGAACTGTCCACGGAAGAGTATGGGGTCAGTGTGGCAAGAGGAGCATAATAGTCAGAGGCAACAGCATGTGCAAAGAGCTCAAACCAGGAGAAAAGGTTGCTTTGTGCAAGACCCTAAAAGCTAGTATGTCTAGGACCTGTGAGCAAGGGGAGACATCAAAAGATGGGGCAGGAGGAATCCAATCCTGCAGTGCCTTATAAGCCACGGGGAAGATTTGAGATTCCTTTTTTTTTTTTAAAGATTTTTTTTATTTATTCATGAGAGAGAGAGAGGCAGAGGCAGAGGGAGAAGCAGGCTCCCCGCATGCGGGACTCGATCCCAGGACCCTGGGATCCTGACCCGAGCTGAAGGCAGACGCTTAACCAACTGAGCCACCCAGGCGTCCCGAAATTTCATTTTAAGCGCAAAGTCCATCATTTAAAACTTTTGGTGAGGGGGCCAAAATGATCTGCTTTAAGTTATTAAATTATTACTTTGCTTCTGGTATAAAAAATGGACCTTGGGGAAAAATCAGGGAGAGCAGTTGGTCATCTAGGAGATAATTCTTGTGGTTTGGATTAAGGTTTTGAAATTGAATATAGAGACAAGTGAATGAATTTGAAGTTTGGTTTGGAGGAGGAATGGAGGGACTTACTGATAGAGTGCCTGGGAAGGAAGAGGGAGTGGGGATGAAGACTGGCCCCAGGTTTCTGGCCTGAGCAATGGATGAATTATGGGGACACCTACAGTGATTAAGTATAAGGGATAGAAGAAGAAATGGGATATTGGGGGAGTTGTGAGGGTGAATTTTCAATTTAGTTTGGACACTTGGAGATAGGTGTGAGATAGTCAGCTAGGGCTTCCCATTAAAGGCACAGCTTCTTTATGAATCACAGCTGCAGAAATGGATTTGGGGGATATAATCTCATGAGTTTTCTGTTAGTAAATGGTACTTAAAGGATAAGAATTGATGAAGTGCAAGTGACCAAAAATGCCCAGAACAATCTTGAAAAAGAACAAATTTAGAGGACTCAAGCTTCCTGGTTTCAAAACTTACCACAAAGCTATAGTAATCAAGAATATAGTATTGGCATAAGGATAGACATACAGATCAATGGAATATAATTGAGAATACAGAAATTAATCATTAATTTATGGTCAATTGATTTTTGACAAGAAAATCCAGTTGATGGTGGGGACTGCAGAGAATAGTCTTTTCAACAGATGTTGCTGTGACAATTGGGTATCTTGCGCAAAAGGATGAAGTTGTAGCTGTCTCTCACATTATACACAAAAACCAACTCAAAATGGATCATAGACCTTAATGTAAGAGCCAAACCTACTTAAAATGCTTAGGAAAAAACAGAGGAGGAAATCTTTGTGACCTTGGGTTAGGCCATGGCTTTTTAGCTGACACCAAAACCATAAGCAACAAAAGAAAAAATACATTGGACTAAATAAAAATGAAAAACTTTTGTGCTCATAAAAATACCATTGAAAAAGTGAAAAGGTAACCCACTTACTGGCAGAAAATATTTGCAAATCATGTATTTGATGATGGCCTTGTATCTAGAATATAAATAAATATAAATATAAAGAACACTTAAAATTCAGCAATAAAAAGACAGATAACTCAATTGAAAAATGGGAAAGGATCCAAATAGACATTTCTCCAAAGAATATATACAAATGGCCACTAAGCACATGAAAAGATGCTCACCATTATTAGTCACTGAGGAGATGCCACTTCAAACCCACTAGGATAGCTGTAATAATAAAGATAGAAAGTAACAATTGTGGATGAGGATGCAGAAAGACCAGAACCCTCATACACTGGTGGTGGGATTGTAAGATAGTTCAGGCAGCTTTGGAAAACAGTTTAGCAGTTCCTCAAAATGTTGCACAGAGTTATAATAAGACCTAGCAGTTATAGATATAGCCAAGATAAATGAAAACATACGTCCACACAAACACTGGTAACACATGTTCATAACAGCATTATTGATTATAGCCCAAAAGTAGGAACACCCCCAAAACCTGTGAACTGATGAATGGATAAATCATTGTGGTATATAGTACAGCGGAAATTATCTATAAATCAAAAAGAATGAAATTCTGATACATGCTACAACATGGATAAACCTTGAGAACATGCTAGATGAAAGAAGCCAGCCACGAACACCACATATTGCATGGTTCCATTTATATGAAATATTCAATGCAGGCAAATCTATAGAAACAGAAAATGGATTACTGGTTGCCAAGGGATGGGCAGAGGAGGGAATGGGGATTGAGTGCTAGCAAGTGTGGGATTTCTTTTGTGGATGATGAAACTTCTCCAAAGGTAGGTGGTAGTCATGATTGTACAGCTCTGTATTATGGTATATGAGTTACATTTCAATAAAACTGCTATAAAATTGGTGAGATTACCTAGGGGAGAAAGTGTTGGGAAAAAAAAAAAGGTAACAAAGTACACAGCCTGACTTGTGAGGAACTTCCATGTTCAGAGATTGGGGAGGGGCGGAGGAACGGGCCAAGGAGACCAAGATGGGATGGCCCAAGAAGCAGGAGAAATACGTGTATGCAGTGACCCAGGCCAATGAGAAGAGTGTCTTAGAAACAAAGCAGCGGTGGACTGAAATGTTACTGAGAGGCTAGCAAGTTGAATATGAGGAAACGGCCACTGTATTTGGCCAAGTAGCATTATCTTTATCTCCTGTTGGACCGTAAGTCCCTTGAAGGCAGGTTGGTGAGACCATCAATTTCTGTGGGACAGCAGAGTTGAGCTAGATGGAGTGCGACGTAGAGTGAAGGCAGGTGAAGGACCGGAAGCAAAAATTGTAGACAATTCTTTTCGGACTATTGACGGAGCAGGTAGGTGAGGGGACGGGTGGAAGAGGATATTGGCAAAGGGATGATTAAATAATAATAATAATAAAGCACAGAACTAGATAATAGAGCCATAAGAAGATGGTGATGAATCAGAGGAAGGAAGTCTGATAATGGAAAGGGGGCTGTAAGTAAAAGAGTGAAGTTCCCAGGAGAGTGAGGATGCATGTAATCCCATAGCAAGTGGGGAGATTCATTTTAGATGGCAAGAGTGATTTTCCCACTGAAGGGGTGGGAGGCTGTGGTGGGGGCCGGGGAGATATAAGAAGTTTTATACATAGGAGGGAGTTTTAATTTGGATTTTCAACTATACAGTGCAATAGTAGGAAAGGTTATTAGTTGAGAGTGATAGAAGAGGAAAGTGTAGGAGGTTTGATGGGAGAGATTATATTGAGAAACGAATACTACAATAAGGTTACTTAACATATTCAGCAACTCACATAATTACAGTTTTGTATGTGTGTGTGTTGAGAACTTTTAACATCTACTTTCAGCAACTTTCAAATATACAATACTGTTAACTATAGTCATCATGCTGCATTGCTAGAACTTCGTCATCTTGTAACTGGAAATTTGTATCTTTTGACTAACTTCATGGGCTCCCTCACCTCTGGCAACCACAAATCTACTCCCTATTTCTAGGAGTTCATTTTTTTTTTTTTATTCCACATATAAGTGAGATCATACAGTAGTTGTCTTTTTCTGACTTATTTCACTTAGCATAATGCCCTTTAAGGTCCATCCATGTGGTTGGGGGGGGGGGGGGGAGAGAGATTTTCTTTATACATTTATCCATCCATGGTCATGTAAGTTGTTCCATGTCTTGGCTGTTGTACATTATGCTGCAGTGAACATGGAGGTGAAGATATCTCTACAAGATAGTGATCTCATTTGGTTTGGATATATACCCAGAAGTGGAATTGCTGGATCATATTATTAGTTCTATCTTTAATTTTTTGAGGAACCTCCATACTGTTTTCCATAGTGGCTGCACCAATTTACATTCTCAACATAAGGGTTTCCATGTGCACAAGAGTTTCCTTTTCTCCACATCATTGCCAGCACTATCTTCTGGATAATAACCTTTGTAACAGGTGTGAGGTGATATCTCATTGTAGCTTTGATTTGCATTTCCCTGATGATGAGTGATGTTGAGCATCTTTTCAGGTGTCTGTTGGCCATCTGGATGTCTTTGGGAAAATGTCTGCTCAGGTCTTTTGTCCTTTTTAAAATCAGATTATTTGTTATTTTGCTATTGTATGAGCTCTTAATATATTTTGCATATTAATCCCTTAATCAACAGATTATTTTCTAGCCTTATTATTTACCTAATATAATCATTAATAAATTTATACATTAAGTATTTTATTAATTGATCTGACTAATCAGATATCTGATTTGCAATATTTCCTCCCACTCTGTAGATTGCCTTTTTATTTTTTTGATCATTTTTTTTTCTATGCAGATTTTCAGTTTGTTTTAGTCCCACTTGTTTATTTTTCCTTGTGTTGCTTGCACTTTTGGTCATATCCAAAAAAAAAATCAGTGCCAAGACCAATGTCAAGGAGCTTTTTCCCTGTGTTTTCTTCTAGGAGTTTTATGGCTTCAGGTTTTATGTTTAATTCTTTAATCCATTCCAAGTTAATTTTTATGAGTGGTATAGATAGGGATCCAGTTTCATTCTTTTGCATGTGAATGTCCAGTTTCCCCAGAACCATTTATTGAACAGACTGCCTTTTCTCCGTTGAGTATTCTTGACTCACTTAGCAAATATTTGTTGAGCGTATTTGCATGGGTTTATTTCTGGGCTCCTGATTCTGTTTCATTGGTTTATGTGTTCTTATGCAAGTACCATACTATTTTGATTATCATAGTTTTGTACGGTAGTTTGAAATCAGGAAGTGTGACGGCTCCAGCTTTGTTCTTTCTCAAGATTGCTTTAGCTATTCAGGGTCTTTTGTGACCTCCATATGAATTTTGGGATTTTTTTTCTATTTCTGAGAAAAATGCCATTCGACTTTTGATAGTAATTACATTGAATCTGTAGATGGCTTTGGAAGAGTATGGATAGTTTAACAATATTAACTCTTCCAATTCTTGAAAACAGATGTCTTTCCATTTGTGTCTTCTTCAATTTTTCTTATGAATGTCTTATAGTTCTCAGTGTACAGATCTTTTACCTCTTTGGTTAAATTTATTTTTAAGTATTTTATGTTTTTTTTCTTTTTTGGATGCTATTGTAAATTAGATTGCTTTATTTCTTTTTCAGATAATTTGTTGTTAGTATATAGAAACACAATTGATTTCTGTATGTTGAGTTTGTATCCTGCAGCTTCCCTGAATTTGCTTATTAGCTCTAATGGCTTTTTGGTGACATCTTTAGGATTTTTTGTTAATAAGATCATGTCATCTATAAACAGACAATTTTACTTCTTCCTTTCTATTTCAGATCCCTTTAATTTCTTTTTCTTGCTTGATCACTGTGGCTAGGATGATTACCCCAGTAAATTATTGACAGTGTTTCTGGCCCATTTCAAGATTGTGATAATGAAATGAAGTGAAGAGAGTTGGATAATTTCTTTTGCCTAACAATCTTCAGTTGCAAGTGTGGAAAAGCCAGATCATTGGAGGTATCCAGTGCTTGGGTTTGGCCCTACAAATATGAAGAAGATAAAGCAGAGTAAGAGAATTCAGGACTTTTTCAGGTAATGCTTGAACTGATGAGGCATGTCATCCATGCTCCACACAGAGGGATGTGAAGATGGCAGAGGGAGTAGATTGTGAAAGTGGTAGAGGTAGTGCATTGGAGGTCTCCAGGAGACTGAAAATGTAGTGGGCGTGGGTGAGCAAGTAAGATAGAAAGGTAAGTAGTGATAGTCACCAAGTGGGACATTCGAAGCCGAGATTTTGTGGATAATGGAATTTCTCATGTTGACATAGTCTATGCAGAATGGGGTTAAGAAAGAGATGAGGGAAAGAAAGGTAAAATGTATTCGGTTGAGAGGCTGGGGCATTGGATGGACTGTCTATGTGCATATAGAAGAGAGTGAAAATGATGGCCTCCTAAACTCATGGTGGTGGTGGGGTGCTCTCAAAATCTGCTTTATGGTGATACCTCAATGTGACTTGAATAGAGAACAACTTGGAACATCTGTTGAAAGAGAATCAGTGTCACCCATTTGCATGTTGGAAATCATTTTTGGTGGTCATATCTAAGTGTGTACCAAGGATGGTTATGCACTCTCATTTAAAACTTAGAAAAATCTTGAAGGTTTTCTTTGTGGGACAGTAATCCATACCTAAGAAAGGACACTTTATTGTTCTGTGGTCCTCTCTAATTCTGTATTTTTCCAATTCGTTCATTTAGTCGTTTGACAAATTCTTAGTCCTTGCATACTTTGTATCAGGAATGTGCTGGGACTGCAAGTTCTGGTGCATAATCTATAGAGCTGGTCCTCCCAGAGCTCCTGGTGTGACAGACTATAGAGTAGTGTGTACTGTGTGATCACTTATTTTATATGATATGCATAATTCTCTTGTGCTGGTTAAATTTGTGGTGTGTACATCTATAAATGCTTTATGACCCACCATTAGGAGCTGAAGGTAGGTCACATGTTTTTGTCATGTTGACACCACCAGACCTGCCCAGATTCATTATACGTATTACTTTTGTAGTTATTTTCTTATCATTGTTTGGTTTGATTTGTTTGATTTCTTTGCCTTCCAGACTTTAACATTTTACTGGAATACAATGAACCAAGAATGTCTTGGAGTGAAAACACTTGGTAGTCTTGTTTTAGGATATGTGTCACTGAAGTCTTCAGGATTGAAGGATTTCTGAAATCTGGTGTCAGGAACTTATTGCTGGAAGCTACCTTCCCTGATTCCAAATCAGAGCCGTTAAGCAAATTCCCAAACTCTCCTCTTGGGGATATGCGGCTTGCTGAGGAAAGGAGACATGGGTTCTTTCCGCTTGGCATGGGGGATGGTCTGAAAGCTGCCTCTGATGATCAAACATTCCTTCTTCTTTTTCAAACATTATTTAATCTTACTTCAGCCCTCCTGTTGTTCAAATGTTAACCAGGGTAGCCGACCCTCTTCAGCATTTCAGTCAGTCAGATAGCAGTTCTGCTCACGGGCCCAGCCAGGGCATCTTGGCACATATAGAATTGAGCTTAGGAGGAAATACCAACTTGTTCTTTATTCAGCTTCTCTAATGACCTCATTTTTCAACCCCATTCCTACCCATTCTCGTAAAAAGGAAAGAAGTTGTAAATGTGGTTTGCACACATGGTGCTCCTGTTCCCACATCTTAATTTCCCTTTGGACTTCAAAATAAAAGTTCATATGGTGCTTTGTGGGGATCTTATGATAGAAAGGACAGCCTGCTCACCCTCCCCATTCTCAGTCTTCCTAAAGTTAACTGACACGGAATTCCCACTTCTACGTGTTTCTGTTTAGTTGAGAATACTTAGTGCTGAACTAAAAATGAATGTTGCTGTTGAAATATATCATGTTATGAAAGCACTTCCATACAGATTTTTATATATAGCATTTGTGGGATTTTACATTTTTAAAATTCACAAGTACCTTAGATCTTGAGAATAATGCAAATACCAGGGCAAACAGTTTTGTTCATGTTGCTTATAATTATGAATCAACTTTACACGTGAATGGAAGTTTCCACCATTTTCCGTTGAATGCAGGGTAGAATGTTCATTGTTATGAGAAATATTTAAAAAGCACTCTTCTTTTTATGAGATTTTATAAGATGGCAATGATAATAAAACTGCAAAAAATGAATTTTTATAACTCATAATTGCAATGCCTAAAAACGTAAAATGCTTAGAAATCACAGAGTTTAAACTCTTCATTTTATGGAAGAAACTGAGGCCCAGAAAAGTCAAGGGAGTGCTCTGAGTCATAGGTGAATATGTGTGGGGCTAAGACCATGGGTTGATTTCCCAGTTCCCAAACTAGCTCCTCCTTCCTGTGGTGAGGTACCTGCATGATCTTCCCTACGCTAGTTGGTTCACTGAAGATGGATGAGATCCCACTTTCTTATCTATCAAATGAGGGAGTTTAATTAAAACTTTAGGATTCTGCCTGGCTAGAAAACAAGATGATTGTAGTCTCTGAATTAAGATGAGAAGGAATGCGAGTGGCAGGAGAAGAATATACTCAGTGGGGCTTTTGACACCATCCCAAATTTCAGTCATGTTTTTCTCTTCAAAATAATAATACAGAAATTCTTTACACTTTTGTATCATTCTGTGTAGTTCTAGGGGGCCTTCCAGTTATGGTTCATAGCATCCCCAGCAACAGAGGTGGCTGTGTGACTCACACCTGCCCTAATCATAGTACCCATGTGTCTTGTTATATACAAATGGGATTTTATGTGCTGTCACTGGGAAAGACAGTGAAGAAGTCTTTGCTGTGGGGTCAGCAGCTGGGACGATGTAAGCCTGGAGCTCTCTGTGGGTCTGTAGTCCCAACCTTCCAACCTCAACCATAGCTCCCAGCCTCCTGCTATAAAGGAAGTAAGACAGGAGAGAGAAGGGGCTAGTGAGCACAGGGAAGGGGCAAGGGCAAGGGTAGTCATTTGAATCCTGGCCTTATCTATGCCCAAAGTGTCTTCCTGCTCTTCCCAATTACGTGAAGCAGGAAATTACTCCTTTTTTGCTTAAGCTAATTTGAATTGGTTTTCTATCACCTTTATCTGAAAGACTCTTGATGGAATGCAATTACCTATGCCCAATAGGGGAATTGAAACTGGGTCAGGAAAAAGTTTCAAAATAAATCCCAAGGATAGTGGGTGATATTGGACATGATCTTTAGTTATTTTCATTTACTCATTAATTTACTGAGCACTTTCCATATGCAAAGCACCCTAACTTAGGGGGAGGGAAACTGAGGACAGGGCAAAAAATGAAGCCAGGGAGCAGGTCAGAACATGAGAAAGCCAGCGTACCAGCCTTAAGCCCCATGGTTTGTGGCAGCAGGGAGTCAAGATCGGCTGAAGAATCTGGGGAAGGTCCCTGAGACAAGGTCAGGACCCCCTGGGACACTGAGGTTCCAAATGATTTGGGCTGAAAAGAACTTGGCTGAAATGAAGACTCGGTGGGGGAAAAAAAAATATCTCGTTAGTAAGGATTTTCTAGTATTGGTAAATGTGGTGTACCATGGAGTATTTAATAACTTTTCAAGCATTTTCTTTCTGCTTGGAATTTGTATAGCTTTTTTCTTTGTTTTTGCTTTTAAATAAGTCTTTCTTACTTGGTGCTATTTGTAATGGAGTAACCTGGTATACTAATTGCCCAACCACTGATGGGTTTGTTAAATAAAGTAGGTTAGGAAACATAATAGATGGCATATGCCTACTTTTGAATAAAATAACACATGTGCCTCCTGAAAGATTTATGAAGGGATATATAGCAGTGTATTATCAGCAGGTTACTTTGGGTAGGAGAATATCATGAATATTCTTTATATTATTTTGCTTCTCTATATTTTCCAATATTTTTGTAGTAAGCGTGCATAATTTTTGTAATAAGAAAATAATAAGAGAAGCTTGAGCATTAAAAATATAAAAATACAAGAAGCCTGAACATAGCCAACACACGGCAAGTAGGAAGGGCTGGGTGAATGGAAGGTAAATGGACATCTTGACAGGAAGTGGCAGAAGCAGAGATCTGGGGGGATGGCCTCTTGTACTGGGGGTTTAGGAGAAAGGGAATGGAATGAGGGGGGCTTTTTCTGTTGTCCCTGCTTTGTGTCATCAGTATTTTAGTTTTTTTTTTAATTTTTATTTTTTAAAGGATTATTTATTAGAGAGAGAGGGAGTGAAGGAGAGACCACGAGCAGGGGGGAGGAGCAGAGGGAGAGGGAGAAGCAGGTTCCCCCCTGAGCAGGAAGTCTAATGCGGGACTCTATCCCAGGACCCCAAGATCACGACCTGAACCAAAGGCAGACACTTAACCGACTGAGCCACCCAGGTGCCCTGTGTCATCATTGTTTTAAATAGCAAGGTGAATTTGTTTTGAGAGGAAATTTTAAATAAGGAGATGTCAGTAAAAAGGCCCTGCCTTGGGCTTAGAAAGGAAGAATATCGGAGAGCCCAATTAAAAAAAAAAAAAATATATATATATATCAGATATATATCATAAATATGTATGACTTGTAAGTCTATTTCAACATGTATAGTGGTTTGGGACCTCGAATGGGTTGATGATGGGTTAGCACGCATGTGGCAGGGAAGATATGATGACTTCATAAGTTTGCAAGAAGAGGTCATAAGCTGAGGGGGATGTTACCTCTTGGATGGAGGCCACTGCCTATGTCCCTTTGCTGTTGACTTTGAGAGACATACAAAACAGTGGCAATGTGAAACAAATCATTTGGAATGAAAGCGTGTGAACACCAGAAGCAGCAATGAAAGGCTAGGAGGAGCGGCCAGGGATTCATTAGGACAACAGAGATCAATCGCGTGTCTCCAGGAACTTGAAAAATTGGTTGGGTTACTGGAGAAGAAGCATTTCTCTTTGAATATGACTGATGGAAAGAATCAAAAAGCAAGAGTTAGCAGAGGTTTGTGAATCTAAATAAGCTGCTTAATGTTGCTGAATACAGAAGAAAAACGTAGATAGATATTTTGAGCTTGCTTCTTAGAATGTTCAAATACACAAAAAAGACAAATTAGCTGTGACAACTTTCTATAGACTGAATCAGAACAAGTTAACAGTGATGGGGAGAATTGAAGTCTTGGCAATAAAGTTCTCTGTGGAAGATTTAAAAAAAAAAAAACCCAAACAAAAAAACACCAAGGAAGCGAAAAGCTTAAAACGTTGGAACAGGCTTTGGATGAATTTCCTTTAGAACTGGTGAGTATGTGAACCTTGTTCTAAAATCTGCAAATAATTCAAATGGCAAAGTTTCAGAGAGGGTTTCCTTTGGGGTCATGTCTCTCTAATCCTGGGTTAAGGGTAACATAGGAGTGCTTAGTTGAAGAGAAGACAAAATTTGAGATTCAGCCATTTTTAGTGAAGAGTCTTGACATCAGATGACTACATGAGAAGATATAATATTTCTTTGTAGTAACACGGTCATGACAAAGCTAAGTCAGTGAGTTCACAAGGTTGGAATCGATGCCGCTCTCTGATGGGACCCCAGGACCCCCCTCTTCCCCTGGGTGCTTCCCCACCCCTTCATTTTCCGTGACTCCAATTTGAGTCCAGGCCCTCATCTTTGTTCCTCTGGTTGGGAGACGCCGTATGCCCTACTCTTTGCCCTTTTCAGACGTTGTGATGGGAGATCTTTTTTTTTTTTTTAAAGATTTTATTTATTTATTTGACGGAGAGAGACAGCGAGAGCAGGAACACAAGCAGGGGGAGTGGGAGAGGGAGAAGCAGGCTCCCCGCGGAGCAGGGAGCCCAAGGCAGGGCTCCATCGCAGGACCCTGGGACCATGACCTGAGCTGAAGGCAGACGATTAACGACTGAGCCACCCAGGCGCCCCTGTGATGGGAGATCTTGTTTGCGCGTCAGGGCCCCCTCGGTGCAGCCCAGCGAGCAGACCATGTTCTCGGCTGGCTGCCCAGAGACTTGGGTCCTCGCTCTTCCTCTCCGACAAAAGACCTGCCCGCTGCTGACAAGAACGCTCTTGCTGTCACATCCACTGTCAGGCTCCGAGTCCGGGTCAAACCGCTGTTGTCTGCCGGCTGTCAGGGGCCATCAGGGCTCAGGTAGCAGCGGTTCCTGTTTCTCTTTTCTCTAAAGTAGATCAGGAGTTGCTCCTGTGTGGTGTTTCAGATCACCTTACCGAGTCCTCGCTGGGATACAGAAGCACTTACTCCTTTCTCCAGCTCTCCTCTGCCTGTCACGTCCCAGAGACAAAATTGTGCAGTTGAGGCTTCATCTGCCCGCTCCCCGTGGTGCCTGGTTCCCACCTCCCACCTGCTTCTTCGTCCCTCCTGTAACCGGTCTGGGGCGCCCTCAGGCAGGGCGGCCCCATCGTGATGCTCCGTAAGGATTTTGCATAGAACCTTCGATCTGGAGGTGAGGTGTGGCCCAAACAGCTGCCCTCCCTGTATAATAACAATACCTAGAGAAACTCTCCAGTTCAGCCAGGAGATGTGTTGGGAATAACTTAGCTCGTGCTCTGGAGAGCAGTCTGTCTACACCTTACTGTGTGTGCCTCGTTGATAGATAAGAAATTATAAAGAGAGCTTCATGGAAAGGGTGAAAACCCTTAACCAGTGTAGCTGAAGGAGCAGTTTTTGTTGTGCTTGGATGATTTTGCTTTGCAGCCCAGGATACTTTTGTTGTACTAGATGCTGCTTTAGGGACTCGTACCCTTGCTAACATCAGTGCTTAAGCGCTGATTCTCTCGGTTCATCTCTGGGAGGGTTTTGCTCCTTCCACTGTGTTTGCAGAGTGCTGGCTGTGGTGGTGGGTGTAGCCTATTTCTTTCTCCCCCTCCTACTCTTTCTCGCCCCATCCCTCTCCATCCTTCCTTCCCTTTCTCCCTAATGCAGGTGGTCTGCAGCTGTGTTAGCCCGGCTGTGATGGTCATCCTCTGGTAGTCTGATGAGGGCAAGAGCCCCGTAGCCAGTGAAGGGGGCTGTGAGGGGCATCATCATCCATCTTCTCTCTGCACCTCTGCTATCCCGTCTAGCTCAGGTAGGTTTCTGACTCTGAAGGTAGGGAGATAGGGAAGGAGGGGAGCAAGGGGGCCTGGAAAGTCATTGCCTGATTGGCCCTGCCCTGAGCTAGCTGTGCGGGGTTCCGGGCCAGTCAGTGTTGACAGCTGTCTCTTTCTCAGGCGTAGGCTTCAGTGGGCTTCTCAGAGGCTCCTTTAGGGACTGCACTGCCCGTGACTTCCTCCACAGGCGGCTTTGCTCTCAGCCCTTCTTTTTTGGCAGTTTGCTTCAGAGACACTGTCTGCTGGAACCCATCATCCTTCCTGGCATCCATCCTTCCGTCATCCTTCCTGGCACACCTCTTGTGTGGGATTGATCATGGCTTCTGGCCAGCTCTATCTCCTGTTTGGACCACATCTGGTCCAGGAGAAACTTATGCAATTCTGGCCCAAGAAAGCAGCGACTCTCTTTTACTTTGCCTCCAAAGCTGTGCACCAGCCATTCTCTTGTTCTCTGAGTTTCTTCCACTGGAGTCGGCTCCCAGTCCACTGAGTACTGTCCTTACCGCTGGGGACCCACAGAGCTTTTACTTGTAGTCCCCTCCTTAACACTTCATTACAGGGCTGGACCCCAGGGGAAGCTGAGTGAGAAATACAGCTAGGCTCTGAATCTCTTCTTCCTTTCAGTCCTGAGTAAATGTCCTTGAACTGAAAGTTTCTTCTCTCCTCTTTTCCTTAGACTACAGTTCCCTCGGCGAACAGGGCCACTCCAGAGACCCTCTAGACGTGTAAAATGAGGGTAATAATAGTTCCTACATCATAGGGTGTGTGAAGGTTAAATGAGTTAATGTGTATAAAGCACTTACACCAGATCCTGGCACATAGTAATTGCCATGTAAGTATCAGCTATTATCATAATTACAATGCCATGTGGATGAACCATCTAGTCCTTCCCTCTCCTTCTGTGGGCTTGCGGCAGAGGGGTAGAGATAGAGGTGGGAGAAGCGAGAGGATTAGTCTTGAACGGGAGATGTGGGATTGGGAGTGGGGGACCTGAGGTCCATGAGGTTTATTCACTGAATAAGAAGTAGCTAATTAAAAACAGTATTATTGAGGGGCGCCTGGGTGGCTCAGTCGTTAAGCGTCTGCCTTCGGCTCAGGTCATGATCCCAGGGTCCTGGGATCGAGCCCCGCATTGGGCTCCCTGCTCAGTGGGAAGCCTGCTTCTCCCTCTCCCACTCTCCCTGCTTGTGTTCTCTCTCTCGCTGTCTCTGTCAAATAAATAAATAAAATCTTAAAAAAAAAAAAAAAACAGTATTATTGAAATTTCTTTGAGCTCAGCTTCAAGAAGGGGAAGTGTTGAATAACCAGACAGTGAAATATTAAAATTTTGCATTTGGCTGGATTGAAAGAAACAATTAATGGGACATATACTACCTTGTTAAATATATACAATGATTAATTTGTGCCTCCGTGAACTAGGTTAATGTTAAAACCCCAGTTTATTCCTCAAACAGTGTCTGAATGATTTGGCTAAGATTTCAGAGGGACTGTGAAGCCCAATAAGAATTAAGATGCCAACTCATCCACCCATGGGCAGTCACTCTCTTCCTGTCAGCAGCTGAGTTATTGTCCATTTTCAACATTGAGTTGCTAGTGTCTTCTCTGTTCTTAGGCTACTGAAAGGTGTATAACATACATACCGAAGACAGGTAATGCCTGGTAGTGAGAGCTCATTCACTGGCCTACCCAGGGACCTTCATTCATTCAGCGTGCTTCCTAAAACCTTGTTTTAGGGGTCCTTTAGGGGTTTTCCAAATTTTATAAAATCGACACATTCTTTACCGTCAAAGATCCCTCCAACCTGCACTGTGATCAACGTCCACCTGCTTTGATTGTTCTTTCTGCGTCTCTGCATGCTTCGGTTCTCATCAGCGCCCCCTGGCCTCCCCGTCTGCCAGTTTCAGGAGCCTTGTTGACCAATTCAGTCTTCACACATCCCTCAGCTCCTGCTGCCTGGGTCTCCTCTCTCCCAATCGCTGCATGTAAAACACGGGATGTTCTGCGTGTTTTAATCTAGCCACATTGATTGCATCGATGTCTTGTCAGATACTCAAGAGCCTGTGGCCTTGTCAGCCACACAGGACAGATCAGAGATGGGCCCTCTGGTCTTTTGACCCTGATTATTCTTTCTTCTTGTTCTGAATCTCTCTTTGCGTTATAGAAGTATGTGGCCAAGGGGAGCCAGGGGGAGGAGGGAAGGAAGAAATCAAGGAGGAGGAGGGAGGAGGAGGTCAGTGCTCAGAAAAACACAAGAACAAAAGAACTGCAAATTGGGACCTCTCTTCACAGCCATCTTCGTTAGGAAAGTCAGTGAGGAACCATCCATCATCTTCCAAGACTCCTGGCTCAGGGCTGGCTTGGACCAAGTGAGAGCTGTTAGGCAGTCACCTGTCAGACGCTTCCTAGGGCCACCTCTGTGTAGTCACCCTGCCTTCCCCACGAGGGCCCTCCCACTGCCTTTGGGAGCTTCACATCCCAGTTACTTACTAAGCAGACAAAAAGGAAATGGTTGCTGGTACCCATGAATGGAGAGTAGTACATGGCCTGTGGCTGTAAGGATGGGCTTCGCTTGGCGAATGTTCAACCAGGTTTATTTTGTTTGGATGTTTTTTGTTGTTATTGAATGCATCCAGAGATGATATGTGCCCTAATTGCATTTCCAGAACATTTCTTGACAATTCTGATAATCTATGGGTTTTTGAAATTCAAGTCTTGGTGTTGGGGTTTCCTCCAACATTTGAATCTGGGTTGTATGTGAAGGTGGGTTGGGATTGGGAGGTTTATGAATAATATATGAGATTTGTAACCATCTGTGGAGCTGAACGTAAAATAGACTGTGTGTGTGTATGTATAAAAACTCTGTATTTCCATTCTGTGTTTGGAATTTAAAGTTTTAAGGGAAAGTTGGTGCCTTTATCTGACCTGTCAACATTATAGATGATACTGTATATTTATGAAGATATTTGCATATCTTTTATCAGATGGATGCTCTTAGTTGATTTAGTGTTCCAGTTTCTATTTGGAAAGTGAATTAATATTTGAAATGAAGATGAAAAGCTCAGGGGATCCAACTCACTCTCAGTCTTAGGTGCTTCGTGCACTTGGGATGTTTGACTTTTTGGGGTTAAGGCTGGGTGTAGGGTAAATGAGTGAATTAGGACCTCTCCCACAGCCTTGTCTTCTGTTACCACCCACCTGCAGGCCTACAGCATGTCTTAATCCTGAAAGGTTTCTTCTGAGCTCTGATGTTCACTGGTTATCATTTAAAACACACTTTACTTCTATTGAGTTTTAAATGGGCATTCTTGAAGACCTAAAGTATCTAAGATTAAAAAAACAATCCTTTAAGAATTTCAACAATGAGGGGCGCCTGGGTGGCTCAGTCGTTAAGCGTCTGCCTTCGGCTCAGGTCATGATCCCAGGGTCCTGGGATCGACCCCTGCATCGGGCTCCCTGCTCAGCGGGAAGCCTGCTTCTCCCTCTCCCACTCCCCCTGCTTGTGTTCCTGCTCTCGCTGTATCTCTCTCTGTCAAATAAATAAAAATCTTTAAAAAAAAAAAAAAAGAATTTCAACAATGAAAGCAAACCTAGTTGAAAGAGTGTTTTTGCATATATCTTGTTCTGGCTTTTCTTTCTAAATTACAGAAGCCCTATTCAATAGAAAGGACAGATTTTATTATGTATATTTCACAGATGCTAAAACTGATATTTAGAGAGGTAAAGGATTTAAAGCCACAGTAAGCCTCAGCCCAAAGATATGAGAATTCATTGAATCTCACAAGTATTTTTTCCTCCTATGACAGAGCACTGCCTGTCTTCTCTCTCTCTCTCTCTTTTTTTTAAGATTTTAAAATTTATTTGTCAGAGAGAGAATACTAGCGGGGGAGTGGCAGGGGGAGAGGGAGAGGGAGAATCAGGCTCCCCACTGAGCAGGGAGCCTGATGCAGGACTCAGTCCTAGGACCATGGGATCATGACCTGAACCAAAGACAGACACTTAACCGACTGAGCCACCCAGGCATCCAGCTCCCTGTCTTCTCTAATAATGGAGTTTCAGGTGGTAGGATAGAAGAGGAAGTGAGATTTTTTTTGTATAGAGAAGATTACTCATACCCTTGAGGATGGCCCTCTGTTCTGCCTCATCCCAACGAATAATATGGTAGAGCAAAACCTATGTGGAATCAGACAGAATACAGTTCTTAATCCAGCTCTGCAGCTTGTTAGCTGTGTGCTCTTTACAAAGTACTGAACATCTCTGAACCCAGTTTGACATTCTATAAAATGGAAAAACACTGAACAGTGTTATGAGAATTTGAGGCGTGCCTATAATGTTCCTGGCTTAGAGCGAATAAGCAAGACTTGATATTTCGGGTTATTAATACCTCACAGTCACTTTCTCCTTTTTGGGGAATGAGGAAGACTCAAACGAGGATAGTTCAAGGTACGCATACAAGTGTTTACACACACAGAAAACAGGTTTAATTTAGATGAGGAATGGCTTTTCTGTTATGAAGTGACTAGTTGATTCAGTCACGTTAGGGATTTCCAAGCTGATTTTTAAGTGGAGTTGGAGTCTCATTTTATTGAGTTCTCACACTTGCCTGGCTAAGATGCCCATTTGGAGGACTCATTTTGGGGACTAGACAACACGTTTGAAGCAATGATGTCAGCACTCTGAAGGGTCTGATCTTTTCCCCCACATACATGCTAACCAGTTGGCCAGTTCCATAGGCACTAAAGGAAGGCATGCATCTCCCAAGTCAGAAACAAAGGACTTCATTGTTCATGGCACAGTAAACAGCATGAGCTGTAGCCTCAGATCAGTTTCCTTTGGCTCTAAAGTGTGAAAAGACATGGGCAGCTCAAGTAGATGCTGTGTACATAGTGGCTTGTATCACACCCGAGAACCCCCAAATTTAGGAAACCCTAATATTTTATAATGGACTCTCCAACTTTTGCCTCAGAAATCAAATTTATCATACTGTATAGGTAACAGACCTGCCCTTGGCTTTGGAGAAAGATCTTCTAAGAGTATTTGCTTTACAAACATCCTTATAAAGATGGTTCAGAATAGAGTCAGTGCCTCTGCTCTACAAGATACAACAAAGAACCATGGAGGATTGTCTCCCTGTAAATGGCGTGCCCATTCATCATTGATGTGATAATATCCATTAAGAACCTACTATATGTTTGGCCCTGGGGTCAGTGACAAAAGTCAGTAAATTGCTTAGAGTAGAAGGTTCTTCCATAGCATCCGCCAGAGTTTCTCTCCTTAAAGAGCACTGATAGATCTTCTAGATTGAACTCATTCTCCCTTACCAGTAAACTGGCCACACTTTATATTTCTAAAATTCTTCCTTCCCCAGCTATTTAAAATATTTGTTCATGAGCACTTACTATGTGCCAGGCAGGGCTGATGCTTTTCACGAACTAGCTACGGTTTTTTTCATGGCACAGATGAAGATAAGTGAGCGGCAGCTTAACTCGGGTCACAAGGGGTGATTGGTAGCAGGGATTGTACTGCAAGATCTTCTGGCTCTTCACAGTCTCACTAAAAGAGAGAGAGAGAGAAGCTTAGTGTGTTTTTGATGCATTTCTTCCCCCTTGAGATCGAAGAGGGGAGAGGGGAGGGATGGGTGTAGACAGAACAAGCCTCTGAGAAACGGGCAGAAAAACTGGAGAAAAATTCTCCTCACATTGTATGGTCAGCACTGAAGTCACTATCTCTACAAAGGGTGCTTGGGGAAAGCTGTAAAATAATTAATAGCGCATGGGAGGAACATTTATATTTCAGTTGTCTACATTTAGGAAACACTTTGCATATCTGTTCAAGGTTTCTGCCCATGGTCTTGAATATAAATGAGAGAGGAGGTGACAAAGGAGGCCCAGGGGCAAGCCAAGCCAATTAGAGGGCCTCAGACTGAGCACCTAAATTACTGGGATCCCAGGCATGACCTTGTGGCCAAGCTGGGTAGAAGTCCACATCTGGTTTCATCTGTTTTCTCAATGATTGTCAGGTCCCCTTCGTGGCCTCCTGTGAGATTTACCAGGCATTGCTTCAGAACTGGGCCCCTGATTTCCCCGCGTAATTGGCTTGTGTGGGCCACATGCGATGTAAAGGTTATTGGGCTCTACACAGTCACTTCAATAATTTTCAGATGCACTACTTGGGTTGATGTGTGCTACAGTCCTGGAAGGAGAGAAAACAAATGGTTTTCAGCCACGCTTACATAAATTCACAAGACCTTGAGGGTCCTGCTTTCTGTTAGAATTAGGGCAAAAATTAACTTTCATCTTTGAAGTGAAGCTATGAACTTATGATAGAGACCCCGAGGCTTTGCATTCCTTTGTACTTATCACCCCAGTAGCTGAGAAGGTGGACAGAGCAGGCCCTGCCATTTCCAGTTTTATGCAGGAGACAGCTGATGCCAATGAAGGACTTCCCGACGCCGCCCCTCTTTGCTGGTAAAACCGAGACTAGATACAAAGTCTTCCCACTAGATGGCGCTGCTCACCAGAGGGTTGGTGCCCTTTTTCTCCTTACATAACTAAAAGAAGAAAGCCTCTTTGTATGTTCTAGGGTCTTTCTTAACTCCTCTCAGCTCCACTGTCATTTAATGTGGTTAGTATCGAGGTGCAGACCTGAACACAGTATTCCTGAAAGAGCTGTCCGTTTGGGAGGCAGCATTTATAAAGTAGATTTTTGAAGATTGGATCACTTTTTCAAACTTCAGTTTACATGACTAAAATCGAGATAGGTATCGAAAAAATAAATATGACATCCCAGACAAAATATGGACTGGAGAGAAACAAAGATAAGCAATTAAAAGAGAACTTCCAAAAAAAAATCATACCGTTTGGATAAGATTTTGGTAATAATAACAGAATAAAAGTTACAAGGAGAAATGCTATCTTGAAACTTCATTCTCTTTGAATTACAGATATCCAAGGGATATATCATCATAGTGTTGGAATTCCAGCTTCTTTTGTTTGATTAATACACTCTATTCTAAATATTCTTTTAAAAATATTAACTTTATAAATATAAGAAAACAGTGACCATGGGCTTGGGTTTAGTCTTAGTTGCTGTAGTGCAATCTCTGTTGATATTTTGCACGATAAATATTTCTGTCCTAGTTACTGTTGAGATTTGCTTTTTAAAAAGTAACCTTATTTTTTTTCTATTAATAGACTTATTTTTTAAAGTATCTTTAGGCTTACAGAAAACTTGCTCAGAAAATGCAGAGAGTTTCCAGATTCCTCTCTTCCTGCCAATTTTCCTTATTATTAACATCTTGCATTCGGGTGATGTATTTGTTACAACCGAGGAAACTATTGATACATGTTATTTTCTTAACTAAAGGCCATAGTGTAATTAGGGTTTGCCCTTTGTGTTGTACAATTCTACAGGCTTTCACAAATGTGCAGTGTCATGTTTCCACCATTATAGCATCATGCAAATAATTTTACCACCCTGTAGAACAACTTTGTGCCCCACCTATTCATTCCTCTTTCCTCCAGCCCCCAACCCTGGATTCCCCCCTGATTTTATCTATATGTGGTGGGTTTTTAATTTTTTTTTTTTTTACTGTTGTTATAATTTTGCCTTTCCCAGAATGTCACGTAATTGGAATCATTGTACTTAGCCTTTTCAGACTGACTTTTTTCAGTTAGACTATGCACGTATGATTCCTCCATGTCTTTTCATGGCCGGTAGCTCTTTGTTGTTGTTGTTGTTGTTGTTTTTCCATTACCAAATAGTATTGCATTACATCGATGTACCAGTTTGTTTACCCATTCACCTATTGAATGGTATCTTGATTGCTTCCAATCTTGGCAACCATGAATATAGCTACGATAATCACTTGTGTGCAAGTTTTTGTGTGGACCTATGTTTTCCAGTCATTTGGTAAATACCTAGGAGCATGATTGCTGGATCACAAAGATGTATGTTCAGCTTTGGTAAGAAATTGCCAGACTGTCTTCTGGAGTGGCTGTACCACTTGGCACTCCCACCGGCATGAATGAGAGCTCCTGATGTTTCCCTATCCTGGTCGGTGTTGGTTTTGTCAGGGTTTCGGCTTTTAGCCATTCTCACGGGAGTGTAGTAGTATCTCATTGTTTTAATCCGCAGCTGGGCATCTTTTGTATTTATTTGCCATGTGTTATTTTCTTTGGTGAGTTGTCTGTACAGATTGTTTGCCCACTTTTTAAATTGGATTGTTTTCTTACTGTTGAGTTTTAAGAGTTGTTTGTGTATTTTAGATATATGTCCTTTATCAAATATGTCTTTCTGCAAATATTTCCCCCCAGTCTGTTTTTTGTCTTAAATTCTCTTTAAAGGACTTGCTGTTTGGGACTTATTTTAAAACTATCATGTGCTAACATGGAAGGTTCTTTCTTCTCTTCCTTCTTAGGGCATCTGCATGTAAAGAAGCGTGTGGATTTCAAGGCAGGCTCTGCTTCTACATAGGAAAGACAGTTCCCTCTCTAAGCATCAATTTTCTCAGATGTAAATACAAAGAAGTTGAATTGGATTGTTTCTAAGTTTGCACATAGCTTGAATGTTCTGTGAGTCTGATGACTACAGATTGCACGCAGGCAGGGAGTTTTCTGAAGCTTACTTTCTCTACATGGATGTTATTACTGGGGACTTCTGTGAGTCTTCACATATGCTGAGGTCAGAAATGGAGAACTCATTCTTCCTTGGGATGGGTACTGCTCATAAGAACACACGGAATAAATGGAGAGTCCAAGTCATAGAAAGGATGCCTACCAGAGTGTAGACAGGGTATTTGATCTCAGTTGGCACTGACTGTGCTCCAGAATTAGACTTAGCTTATCTTCGGAGCTTGTTTGCATTTCTTCCCTTTGCCTGGGTGGCACCCAGCCCCAGCCCATGCATCATCATCAGGTCCTAGCGTCGTCTCCTCCACCAAACCGTACTGATTCCATCTTAGGGAGAAAAAAAAAAAAGTTTTAATTTCCCCGAGATCCTAAATGCACTTTATGTGTCCCTACCTTTTTTGACATATTTTCCTGCACTTTCCTGCCATGGGCTAGGCTCTTGTCCCAGAGATAATCAAGCTCACTCTTGTCTTAGGGCTTTTACCATAGCTCTGAATTCAGCCTACGAGGTTTGTTCTCTCCCGGATTTTTGCAGGCCTGCTAACTTGTCATTCAGATCTCAACCAAATATCACTTCCCGGAGAGAAGCTTTCTCTGACTCCTCAATCCAAAGTAGACAGCTTTATTCTTTTTTTTCTTCTTCCCCTCCTCCATTTCTGACTTTTGTTAGAATGATCGAGATTTAAAATTTCTCCTTTTACTTCTACTGCTTTACAAGTTATCAATATAATTTGTTTTCTTCTGGTGGTTTCCCTTACATTTTAAACATGTATACTTACCCTGAAAAGGTTAAAATTAGTGTCTTTTCTCTTCTCAAACATCCTCTGAAGTTTCCTCCTTATCTTTGCCTTTCCTTTTTTAATCCTCAATACACATTTCTGCTTCTCATTGTTTACCATCTTCTTTCTTGCTTCTTGCATTCTACTTCTCTTCTCAGTTCAGTTTTTCTCTTGGGCAGGTATCTCTCTTGTATAGTTACTTCATTCAGGATTTGTAAATAGTTAGCACTTGCAGTGTTTTTATTTATGAAAATATTTTTATTTTGCACTTTGCCCTTGAGTGATTTTTTAGTTCCCTGTCAAAATCTAGGCTGACATTAATTTCCACACTACTTTGAAGATATTAATCTTTGGTTTTATGGCATCTGTTATTGCTTATAAAAATCTTTATTATTAGTCTGTCATTCCTTTTTAGAGAAGCAGTCACTTTTTTCTGGTAGCAGTTGGGATCTCTCTTTCTCGGTTACATTTTGTAATTTGTAATTTCACTAGGAGATGGCTAGTATGGATTTATTTCTTTATTTTGTCTTGCTTGGGACCCATTGCACTTCTCAAATATCAAAATTAGTAATTTTCATTGATTTTCATTCCAATATTTAATATTTCTCTTCTTCTGCTTACATTGTGTTTTATTTATTCTTCTTTTTTTTTATAGTGTTTTAAGATGGAAGCTAAGGTCATTAATTTGAGGCCTTATTTGTTTTTTCCCCCCTCTTTCTCATATAGGTGATTGTTATAAATTTTTATGTACTGACCTAGTTATATCAAACAGAATTTGATATGTTACTTTCTCATTTTCATTCAGGTCAAAATATTTTCTAATTTCTTCCTTGATTTCTCCTTTAATTCATGGGTTATGTAGAAGGGTATTATTTATTTCACAAATATTGGAGGAGTTTCTAGATATCCTCCTTTTACTTCTAATTTAATTCCACTGAGGTCAGGGGAAGTATTTTTCTTTTTATCACTGCTTTTGAGAAAATTGATTATGTTATCTTTGGTTGAATTTTCTTTATGTTCTTGTGCTTAGGATTTGTTCAGATTCTTGGATCTGTTAGTGTATAGTTTTTATCAGGTTTTGGAAAGTTTTGGTCATATTTCTTTAAATATTTTTTTTGCCCCTCTCCCTGAGGACTCCAATTACACATTTATTAGAGTGCTTGTCCCACAGCTCACTGATGCCCTTTTTAAGTTTTTATTTTATTTTATTTTTTCTTGCTGTGTTTCCTTTTGGATAGTTTTTATTTCCATGTCTTCAAGTTCACTAATCTCCTATCTGCAATGTCTAATCTATCACTAGGTACATATTGTGTATTTTTTTTCTCCTCAAACATTTTAATTTTCAGGGCGCCTGGATGGCTCAGTTGTTAAGCATCTGCCTTTGGCCCAGGTCATGATCCCAGGGTCCTGGGATTGAGCCCCATGTTGGGTTCCTTGCTCAGCGTGGAGCCTGCTTCTCCCCTGCCTGCCATTCTCCCTGCTTGTGCACTCTCTCTCTGTCTCTTTCTCTCTCTAACTCTCTCTGTGTCAAATAAATAAATAAAATCTTTAAAAATTAACTTTCAACTTTAGATGTTTGTTGGACCTTTATTCATTCAGATCATCCTGAATGCTACTTATTTTTCTTTTTTGAACATCTAGAATACAGGTCTTGTTTTTTTTAACTTTATAACTTTTAACTTTTTAACTTTTTAAAATGTTAGTTCATGTGTCTGCTGTTTTTTTTTTTTTAATTTTTATTTTATTATGTTAATCACCATACATTACATCACTAGTTTTTGATGTAGTGTTCCATGATTCATTGTTTGCATATAACACCCAGTGCTCCATTCACTACGTGCCCTCTTTAATACCCATCACCAGCCTAACCCATCCCCCCACCCTCCTCACCTCTAGAATCCTCAGTTTGTTTTTCAGAGTCCATAGTCTCTCATGGTTTGTCTCCCCCTCCGATTCCTGCCCCCTTCATTTTTCCCTTCCTGCTATCTTCTTCTTCTTTTTTTTTTTTTTAACATGTTATTTGTTTCAGAGGTACAGGTCTTTTTTTTTTTTTTTTTAAGATTTTATTTATTTATTTGAGAGAGAGAGAATGAGAGAGAGCACATGAGAGGGGGGAGGGTCAGAGGGAGAAGCAGACTCCCTGCCCAGCAGGGAGCCCCTTGCAGGACTCGATCCAGGGACTCCAGGATCATGACCTGAGCCGAAGGCAGTCGCTTAACCAACTGAGCCACCCAGGCGCCCAGGGGTACAGGTCTTTGATTCAACAGTCTTACACAATTCACAGCGCTCACCATAGCACCTATCCTCCCCAATATCTATCACCCAGCCACCCCATCCCTCCCACCCCCCACCACTCCATCAACCCTCAGTTTGTTTCCTGAGATTAAGAATTCCTCATATCAATGAGATCAGTTTTATTATATCTTTTTGTTCATTCTTTTTCTTGTTCCTCTGTTTACCTTTTCTTACTCTCTTATAACTTACTTGAACATTTTTAGAATTCCATTTCCACTTCCCTCTAGTGTTATTAAATATAACATTGTATATTTTCTTACATATACACAGGTAGCATAGCACAGTCTACTTGTATCAACATTTTATTACTTCGAGTTAAATGTAAAAACCTTACTTCCATTTATTTAGGTCCTTTATATTTTCCACTTTTAAGACATAAATGTTGCTTAGTATCTCCTCTGTGTACACTGAGTACCACAGCAGAGGATGGTACAATTTTTGCTTCCTCCATCACATACAATACAAAAAACTCATGATGGAAAGAAAGGAGAGTCTACTCTATTTATGGCTATTTTTACCCATTCTCTTGTTTTTTTTAACGTTCATGTCTCCTTCTATTCTGTTAACGCTTCCCTTCTCTTTGCAGAAGTCCCTTTGATCATTCTTTTTTTTTTTTTAAAGATTTTATTTATTTATTTATTTGAGAGAGAGAGAGAGAGAGAAACAGCATGAGAGGGGATAGGGTCAGAGGGAGAAGCAGGCTCCCTGCTGAGCCGGGAGCCCGATGCGGGACTCGATCCCAGGACTCTGGGACCATGACCTGAGCCGAAAGCAGTCGCTTAACCAACTGAGCCACCGAGGTGCCCCCCCTTTGATCGTTCTTTAAGAGTAGGTTTGTTGGCAAAAAAAGTCTCTTAGTTTTATTTATTCTGAGAATGACTATTTTTCCCTTCATTGCTGCAGGATATTTTCACGGGATACAGAATTCGGTGTTGACAGTTCCTTTCTTGCAGAGTTTGAAAAATGTTGTGCCTCTTATGCCATTTTCCTGGCTTCCAGGGTTTCAGTGAGAAATCTGCTGTCATTTGGAAAAGTTTTTGTCCCCTGTAGATAAGACTAACTTCTTTCAAGAGTTTTTCTTTGTCTTTGGTAATAAGAAGCTTGATTATGATATGTCTTGATGTGAATTTCTTTGGCTTCATTCTGTTTAGGGCTCACTTATCTTCGTGAATTAGTGGGTTATGCCTTTCACTAAACTTGGAAATTTTCCAGCCATTATATCTGTGAATTTTTTTTCATCTCCAGCTCTTTCTTCTCTTTCTGTATAGACAGTGATGTAGATGTTAGATCTTTTGTTATTGTCCCAGATATCACTAAGGCTTTCTTCATTTTTTTTTTTTTTTTCAGTCTCCTTTCTTTCTGTTGTTCCTATTGGGGAATTTCTATTAGTCTGTCTTCAAGTTCACTCATTCTTTTCTCTGTTGTTTCCAGTCTACTTTTGAGCCTGTTCAGTAAGAGTTTTTTATTTTGGTTATCGTATTTTTCATCTCTACATTTTTTTTCCTTTTTTTTTTTAATATCTTCTATTTCTTTGCTGAGATTTTTCTGTTTTTCATTTGTTTTAAGTGTGTTCATCATTGCTAATTGAAGAATTTTTATGATGACAGCTTTAAAATTCCTGTCAGATGATTCCAGCATCTGAGTCATCTCAGTATTGGTATCTATGGATTGTCTTTTCTCAATTGGTTTGTGATTGTCCTAGGTCTTGGCATGAGGAGTGGTTTTAATTGTATCCTAGACATTTTTGGTATTACATTGTGAGGCTTTGTATCCTATTTAATCCTCTTCTGTTTTTTTAACTGGCACTCATCCTGTTTAGGTACAGAAGGTAGGTCCAAGTTGGGGAGTGAATGTTCAGTTTCCTGCAAGGCCTTGCTGACACAACCCTGACAAAAGAGAAGTACTGACTTCACACTGCCTCACCGCACAGGAGTGTGCTCTGTGTTAAGCTTCTGGTTGGGCCCTGTTGATGTCTCCTTGGAGAAAGTGAAGCATGACCTTGTACCTCCTTGTTGCTGATGCATGGGCGTGGAAGCCCAGGTCCCCAGTTGGTCATGCCATCAGCACCCTGGTGGGGGAATTGGAGTACCACTGTCTTTTACGAGTGGGGGCTGGATGATTAACTACCTGCTTGGCCCCACAGGTACCACAGTGCATTTTTCCATCGTTTTCCATCAGTGTTTGGCTGGAGTAGGGTATTGTCAAAAATATTTTCTGTTTTGTGAGGCTGATCTTTTCCCATTTCTTTAGCTAGAGAGGTTAAGCTTTTCCTGGAGCTTTGTGCCAGTTTGGAGTTCTAGATTTCAGGCTTCTCTAGCACCCTCTCTGGGATATATGGAAGACAAAAAGAAAACCCAGGGAACTCACTGCCATGTTGTATCTCAAGTCCTTGTATTCTTGCTACCTTTCAGACTCTTCCTGTTGTTGCTTTTTATATTATGTCAGGATTTTCTATTTATTATAATCACTATTTTATTTTTTAAAAATTTATGTATTTATTTGAGAGAGAGAGAGCACACAAGCAGGAGGGACAGAGGGAGAGGGAAAGAAAAATCACAGGCAGACTCTACACTGAGCACAGAGCCTGATGTGGGACTTGATCTCATGACCCTGAGATCATGATCTGACCTGAAATTAAGAGTCAGATGCTTAACAGACTGTGCCACCCAAGTGCCCCTATAATAACTATTTTACATTCTTGTTTGCTAATTATAACATTTGTGCTAGTTATAGGTTAGTTAAATTGTTTGATTTTTTTTCCATATTAGGGGCTGTATTCTCTGGCTTCTATAATTAGATGCCAAACATGGTGAATTTTATTTTTTGTGGTGCTGAATATTTGTGTATCCTTATAAATATTTTTAAACTCTGTTTTAATACACAGTTAAATTACCTGGAAATAGTTTGATCCTTTTGGGCATAATTTTTAAAATTTGTTAGGTGGGACCAGAATACCATTTGTCTGGGCACACTCTTGGAGTAATCTGAGACAGTCATATGTTTCCTGTCCTTTGGAGATCACTCTTCCTCATTGCTTGATGTCTAATCTCTTGAAAATTATACATTACCTTTTTAAAATTGGTTTCAGGGGAAGGTAAATCTGGTTCCTGTTACTCCATCTTGGCTAGAAGCAGAAGTCCCAATGGGCATCCTTAAAAGGGGGAAAAATCATGAAAAATAAGAAAATGAAGTTTAGAATATAAATGTCAGGAAAAGCCTAGGTTCAGATGAAGTTAGAGGTATTCATGGTAATCTTCAAGAAATACTTATTACCAAGCAACCTAGTTCCATCCTACAATTAATACTTAATGCCAACAGTGCTGAAAGATGTAACTAGAATAACTGTCCGATGTCTGGTCTTCGCTTTCTCCCAGGGCCAATGGAAATAAACAGCTCCTTTCCCTCATTTCCGCTAAATCCCACCTCTTCTCCAAGGACAAATTCAGTTGCTCCTCGAATTTCTCTGGAACTAAACTAACTTCCTCCTCGTGTATCCAACACTCAGAATGATTAATTTTACTTTCATAGATGCAGAGAATGTTACAATTGGAAGGATGTTTAAAGAGTAAAAAAATCTCTCATTTTACATGTGAAGAAAGGAAAGTGAGGTACAGAGAACTTCTCAGTGCAAGTGACAGTATTAAATACAATATAGTGAAGTAGTCAAGGAAGGAATTACTCTTCATGTATCACAGATTGGGAAAGCCAGGTTTATAAAGACCAGATGAATTATCAGTGTTTTGGGCGCCTGGGTGGCTCAGTTGGTTAAGCGACTGCCTTCGGCTCAGGTCATGATTCTAGAGTCCCGGGATCGAGTCCCCCATCGGGCTCCCTGCTCAGCGGGGAGTCTGCTTCTCCCTCTGACCCTCCCCCTCTCATGCTCTCTCTCTCTATCTCATTCTCTCTCAAATAAATAAATAAAATCTTTAAAAAAAAATTATCAGTGTTTTATAAGGTGGTAAGTTGGTTGTTTGGGCATAAAGTGTGTGTGTGTGTTTCCATACTTCTAGTCCTTCCTTAAAAATGAGCTGCTATTTTTTGATCCTTAAATCAGGACTCCTTTTGCAGTAGCCCTGGAGTAACTTATAAGAAGTCAAAGAACTTTCTGATTCATATATTCATGTTATGATGATGCAGAAGCCAGATGTGGACATATCCATCCTATCTCTGAAATACAAATTATGAACAAGGCTTATACAATAAGAGGAAAACCTCTTCACATCCCCTTCCAGTTTTAACCCCTCAATACACCACAACCACCTCTACTGTGTGACCTTAACTCAGATAGTTGCACTGGTTGGTTCCTTGTAAACACAATTGTGGAGTGGGGCCTTTCCAGACTTTCTGTACAATTATAGGCACTTGGGGCCTCCTTGTCATGTGCAGCATCTATAGACTTGGCAGATATTGAAAGGCACGATACCTTATAATTTATATCAACTGTATTAGAGGGCCAAAGATGAAAGTAAAACATCCCAAAAGAAAAGAATTGCAGGTTATAATTAGATATCTCTGTTTAATAGATTAAAAAAAAATAGAAAAACTACTAATTAAACCGGCTTTGTTTCCAGATCCCTGGTGTTTGAGAAGTTTCCTAATTTCCACAGCAGCTACCACACTCAACATTTTACCCAGGTCAGGTCAGGTGTAATGCCGTCCGAGCAAATGGTTTGGAAAAGAGAGAACAGCAAAGAAAAATTCTGAATAATGAAGTGATCTTAGTGTCAATTTCTGGTTTTTGGCTCAAGGATTCAAAAGTTTGATACTTCCTTTGGTATTATCCCAAAGAAAAACATTCCTGAGAATCGCTTCTTAGAGTTCTTTAACTAGCTTTACATTGGCCACGAAATTTAATCATTGACTCCCTGTATGCCTGATTCAGTGTTATTGACATACTAGAGGCTCAGGCCGTGTTTGTGGGTGATACACACGTCACCGAGTTGAGGTTCTTCCTGTCACAATTGGGGTAATGAAAATGTTTTGGAACTAGACAGAGGTGGTGGTTATACAACATTGTGAATGTGCTAGATGCCACTGAATTGTTCACTTTAAAGTGGTTAATTTTACATTATGTAAATTTCACAATTTGGACAAGGGAGGTAGGAAGAGGAGTGTCTCTAAAAATGAGCCTGTAGGAAGGATTATTACTTTCTAGATTGGGGACTCAGAAAATATACAAATATATTTGTGAGAATTTTATGTAAAAGTGAGTGGTTGGTGTGTGTGTGTATGTAGATATATAGATAGATAACTATATATATGACATCTATTTTGACTTTCTAGAAAACTGCTTTGTTTACTTAATGCTTTTATATAATGTTATATGTAATGAGCACTAGGTATTATATGAAAATGATGAATCACTAAATTCTACCCATGAAACTAATAATACACTACCTGTTAACTAAATTGAATTTAAAAAAGAGAAATATATAATGTCACAAAGTTTTGGATACAAGAATATTCTAGAAAGATGAGTTCTGGCCATGCACTTACATTTTGTGATAATAATTTTACAATTTGTGATTCAACGAGATAGAACATCTGAGGAAAAAAAAGACATTTAAAAATATTAAGTACAAGATAATAGCCAGGAATTTCTACATCTGAGATAGTATTTGCCAAATGATTTTTTGAAAACAAACAAACAAACAAAACCCTCCCAAACCCAAAAAACGCCTTATCATTAGGAACAAAATAAAGGGGATGGGACAATGACAAGGTGAATAAGGACCTCATCTTGGAGGGCCTCCCTCTGGCCGGCACCATGGCTGTCCGCCTCACTGAGTGCGTTTATGTGCAGGAGTGAGTGTTGCTCTTCTAGAAACATAGAATGAGTGAGTGCTTGCCCAGAATCCCAGCCCAGCCAGCAGCAGAGCCGTTATTAAGCTGTAGCCCTGAAGCCTCCCAGTTTTATTTTATTGTTTCTGGGATGAGAGTGCTAGGCAGCTTTTAGGCAACTTTCTTTTCAAGCAATTAAGTGCCCCCATCTCCCCATCTCAGAAGCCACAAAAAGGAAGTAAATAAGTGGGGGGGAAGCAGCGGCTGGGTGGGGGCTTCCAGGTTATTTATTACTTTAATAAATCTGGGTTCCTCCCAGCCCGCCTCAGACTCCTGTTTCTGTCAGGCTTGCGAGGACAAATGATCACTTAATTGTAGGGTTTGTGGGCCGAGGTGGTGCCAAGCACAGTTTATTGTCCAGGAAAGGCTGTTAAATAAGACGATGTGGTAGCGCCCTGACCAGTACGTCATTAAACAGAAATCAAAAACAGAAAACTTCCAAGTAGCCTGTCTCTAACTTGTATTAACCCCTTAAAGGCAGGGTCGGTTGTGTCTGGAGCCCAAGGGTAAAGTGGAAGAAGGTTTAGTCAGAGAAGCAGGACCGCAGAGGGGCTATGGAATCATCGTGTGTGTCCTGTCCCCTGAGAGCGTGGTCCCCGGCCTGCTCCGTCCAGACGGGCTGTCATGCCTGGGGACTGGAAGCCCCCCCCCCGGCAGCGTGTTGTCTTCTGTTGTTTCACTTGAACCTGATTACATCCTTGCAGTATACGGGCCCTGTTCCTATTGCCACACAAGAAGATGGCCAGGGCCCGGGGACTTGCTTAGGTCACAGAGTCAGGTGACAGCCCTGTGGGGCCACAGATGTGGGTCACCTCTTCTCAGCTGCTCAGTTTCACTGGGAGCAGAAACCTTTTACCTCAGGGATTCAGACTCCAGCTTGAGTTCATTCAGGCAGTGTGAAATTCTCTTGTGGAGTAGAGTACAGTTTCCCCCCTCTGGGGTTAAGGAAGAGAGTGACTGGAGAACCTTCAGTAATGGTCAGTCAAGGGATCCCTGCTTCTAACAGCATGACAAAGTCATCAGAGGGCAAGTGGACATTTTAACTTGCCTTTGCTTACAGCTCTACTGAACCGCCCTCTCTCTGCCTGCCCCTTCTCACTTTGCTCTTTTAATCTCATTTGTTTTTAAATGTCTTCTTCTTTATCTGTTCCTCCTTATTTGTGACTTTTCCTGATATCCCCTCTCTCCACTTCCCCATCCCCTGTTCCAACCAGCCTCCATCTTTGTCTGTTCTATTCCAGTCTGACAGTTTGCTCGTGGTTCTCTTTTCTGCTTTTCCTTTTCTCTGCCTTTTCCTACCTATCCCCTGCTTTCTTCCTGTCCGAATTGCATAAACATGAAGTTGAAGGGTGATATGTATTTTCAGCACATATTGTTTGTATTGAATGCATTAGTATTAGTTCATAATTAAAAAATAGCAAGTGTTGGGGCTCCTGGGTGGCTCAGTCGGTTGAGTGTCCGAATCTTGATTTCAGCTCAGGTCAGATCTCAGGGTTGTAAGGTCAAGGCTCCATGCTCAACAGGGAGTGTGCTTGAGTTTCTCTCCCTCTGCCCCTCCCCCTACTCTCTCTCAATTAAATAAATAAAATCTTAAAAAAATATCAAGTGTTGAGTATTTCGTATTTTTCTAAGAGAAACAGCACCAAATCAAAACGCTTTTTGTATGTAGCTCTCGATTTGTTTTTTTTTTTTTTTTTCCAAGGGGGTCAGTAATTCTCAGAAGTTATTTCCTACCCCATTACTAGTCTGTTTGAAACCTACCCTTAAGGATTTTTAGAAAATGGGAAAAAAGGGTTTTCAACATTTTTCTAATCCTGTAAAGATTATCTGCTCAGTTCTGTATTTCTCAGAATTTTGTTTGCTCTTATTTAGTCCATAGCTGAGAGTGATGTTTTTCTTGTAACAATGCATTTGAGTGGAGGGTTGAGTAATGACCCTGTTATTCCAATTCTTCCTTCAGTTTTAAAGATGTTCCTTTCCACTGTTGCTCTCTACTTATATTCTTTGTTAAGGAGGATTATCCAAAACTTGGAAATAAGGCAGAAGGAATCTGGCATGCCCCTTTCAATGTCATCCTAGAGCGTTTTGTAACAAATTCACCCAAGGGTCATCTCACACACTGGAGGAAGGTAACTTTGTTTGGTGTATTATTTATTATTTGATTAAGGCTTAGATTCTCTAAAATTGGATGCTAAATTGTGGAAGATTTATGTGTTGCAAATGATTTTTATTAGGGGGAAAAGATCCCTCCAGAGGCTATGGTTTTATTGTCCTATAGGACATTAACTGGTTTGCAGTCTAAGTTTGCAATCTTCTTTTTTTCCACTGACATATATCAGTTTGCCGTCCTGCTGGTTCCTTTATTAAAGAGTTAAATACATCTTTGACTCATCTCTCTATGCATATGACAGTTACCTTATGGAAAAATGTTCTGATATCTTCAAGTGTAGCTCACGCGACACTTCATACAGGGACCTTCGCTTATTCTTTCTGCAACATCCATCTTGCCTTTCACAGAGTTTTTGTAACTGATTCAAGTGAGTGAGTTAAAATCTCTTTATTTACAAAAAGTGTACCATTTTAGAGGCAGAACCTGTGTTGTATACTTCTATATCCAATTCTTATCTGTCAATGAAAATAGAGACAGCCTCCTGAAATGTTTATTGGATTGGATAGAATTGAACTGAATCTGTCTCAGTTGTCTTCAGCCTTAGGCTGCTAACAACAGCTTGCGTGGAAAGAGAGCTGTAGTTTTCACAGAATATTAGTTTCTGGAGATCTCCATTATTATCTCTTGGGAATATTCACACTGGCTAGTGTTTGCTGTCATAGCTGTCCATCTCTGGCCCAATTTTGGAGCCTTTCCAGGAATCTCTTGGTAAGCTGCAGAGCATTTTTGAGTCATTTTGCTTAATGCCAGTAAAATGTCACCTGGGTCCCACCTGGGAGTGTTGGGCTAGAACTAACAGCGACATCCCTTCCTCATCTACAAGATGTATCCATACAGGCTAGGTGCTGCCTGGGAATTACAGAAAATGTAACATTTGTGCCCTTCTTTCTTTGTTTTCATAGTTGAAATTAATGTGTCATTGTGAAGATTCTAAACAGATGGGGAAAGGTCAAGGTTTCTTTGTTGCTAAGTACGTTTCCATGGCTACGGCAATATATGTGCATTATCAGAGAGCATCGTTGGTTTGGTTGCGGTGGCTCATTAGCAGAGGGAGGAGCCCCCCTTTCATGGTTCTGGGTGGTTTATTTCTGTTTTACTTTTCATTGTGTTCGGAGAACCATAGTGATCGGTTGGAACACAAATAAACCTGGGAGCTGTAGGTGAAGAATCCCTACAACAGCTCAACACTCCACTGTAAATAACCCAAACAGCTTAATTGGGACAGCTGAGCCCAGATTAAAAATGAAGCCGTGTTCCAAACAACCATATATCTGGGTTTCTCTAGCCTCAGGGGCTCAACACGTTGTAGAGTGCCTGCCCTTTCTTTTCTTCTACTTCTTGGTACTTTGCTGCCAGTGTTTAGGGAAAGCCACATTTTATTCTGGGTTTTCTGGGAAATGTTGTCTTCCCTACCTGTTGCTTTTGTCCTGTCCCAGATGGTTCTGCTCTGAGGCATTTCGGGGATTGCAGTAGGGAGCATGTGAAGAGGAGTAGCTTGGGTACCTTGGGTCAGGCAGTATGAGGACTGACAGAATTGGCTAAGTTGACCCCCAAGGAGGCATCTGTAGTGAAAATGTGGGGATACACATGCATGGCAAATTGAGATTTAATTCACGTAGAATCCAAGAGATTACGATACAGGTGAAATAGCAGTGAGTGTCTTTGTGCAGTACGGATGCTCGAAGTCAGACCCATGGCAGGCTGCCTGTTTGCTTGCAAGCCAGATCCCAGTCTGGGACATAGCCTAGGTCCCAGTGAGAGGAATTGATGAGGCAGGCTTGAAGGGGTATCATCCAAGGGAGACTGAGGTTCACATCTATGTTTCAACCCTAGTGAACGCATGGGGTAGGCCCTGATGCTGTGAATAGCATTCCAGACTTAACAGTGCGGAGGGAATTCCAGATTCTACCAGCCATTGGAGTCAGCAGAGTGCTGCTCACCTTCGTAAGGACTCCTTGTAGCCATGTCACAGGCCTGGGATGTGCTTGTCTTTGCATTTCCAGTACCTGGCATCAGGGCTGCTTCTCAGTGGGGTTCGGTGACCGTTTGATAGTACATGTGTGATCTGGGATGGCAGAGCCTTTGGGGAGCTGGGTTCGTGCCTCTCACTGAATAACCAGGAGAGCCAGGAACTGAGAACATTGTCCTCCACTCCTCCTCCACCTCTGCAACCCTCGCTCTGTATCTTGGTCTCTTGGGAAAATGATGGATGGTTTCTAAAGTGAAATGCTGGTGTGACAAGAGGTACAGTGGAGTCACAAGAATGGAGCGGTTCTCCTTTATTGGCCACCAAGACTGGCTGATTTAAGACAGTCTTCCCTGTTTTCTGGCCTCAGGCTCCTCATTGGTCCAATTCAGGGCTGGGCCTGCAGTGTTAATGGCCCTGATGTTGATCTTTTTAAATATATGCTGAGGAAAAAACAGCAGAAAATATCCTGGTATTCGAACTTTAAAATGAAAGAAATCCGTGTTAGTTAATATCTTCAGTTGATACTATGAAAGCACTCCACCTCCATCTGATAGATGAGAAAAACATGCCTGATCTCTCCATTTCTTGTGGCACTGTTTTGGTCTGGGCTATCACCATCTCAGGCCTGGTTTATTTTTTCAGCCTTTATTTTGCAACCAGTCTTCTCTTGCTCTAGTTCTCCACCTTAATATGTCCAGGTCACTGCTGCTGGAATTATTCTCCCTAATACTATCATTTGTCTGCTCAGAAGACTGTTTTGTGCCCCACCACCCACAGGATAAAGCATAAACTCATTAGCTGTCTGTTGGAAGCTGTGCACAAGCCATGTTTATGTTCCATCATCACAAACATAGAACAGATAGGTTGGCTTCTTTGCTCTCCCCCAAACTGGCCATTTTCCTTCCCTGAATGCTACACGCTTCCACATGTCCTCGTGCACTCATACCGGCTGGCTTCCTGTTCTGAGATGCGGTCTACTTCTCTGTGTCACCTGGCTACATTTTTATGCATTGATTGACTTACCTGTGGTATCCCAGGCACACCTCTCTCATGGGATGTATCTTGACCTTGTCTGTCTAGGGGGGCAGAACCTATGGCACATTCATCTTGGTTCCCCAGTTTGAGGCATATACATTTGATTGAACTGAACGGACTACAGATTTCTGCTCATGGTATTCCTCCTTTGGGTATCTCCTCTTATGTCTTGTCTCCACCCATGTTTCCCCCAACCCTGCTGCATGCTGTGACTAGTGAGCTACTTTTTATCTCTCAAGAACCTGCTTATACATCAACTGTTTGTGAAGCCTCACCTAGCTCTCTCCTCCCATTTACCTTCATTGCAGGCAGTTGGAGAGAAGCAGACAGGTTACTCACAGTTGTGTCCTCAGACTCCAGCCCAGGTCCTCGATGCTTGTTTGGGGAGAGAATATTATTAATTTGAATTCTAAGACTATACAGTTTATAAAATTCTCTTATCAGAACCATCCCTTTTAACAAAACAAGGAGGTTATATAGGTAGGGCAGGCAACATTAACCGTTTTTTTTTTTTTTTTTTTTTTTTTTTTTTAATACATGAAGGGATAAGATTCACATGAAACGGAATCTGGCCAAGATCAGAGTTAGAAAGCAGAAGATGTGGGATTCCAATCATTACTTAAGACTTCAACTGAATGACTTTTCACTGTTTCCATAGTGAGAGGATTGCCAGAGTCCCCTCCCCATGGATTCTAGAAATGCTAGCCATCCACCTGGGTTACCCCATGGCTTCAGTATGATGGTTACATGTCACCCCCCCCCCCGGGGCCTCCACTGACCTCTGGCTTCTCTGTTAGTTGGCAGAGCACCTATTTGACATGCATGATGAGAGGGAGCTTACATTTGTGGAGTTCCCAGGTGCTAGAGATTTCATAGTTGTTATGCAATTCTTACAAAAACTCTTTGCTCTACCGATTTATTATCTTTTATTAATGTTGCATATTTCATAAATTTCTCAGTGGGGGGGGAATAAAGGCTTTTAGCTATTATTTGTATCAACCTACTTGTAAGAGAAGCCAGACTCAAATTCTTATCTTCTGTCTCTGATACCATGGTACTTCCATCAGACCACACTGCCCAATTAAGGAACAGAGAGAGTTAGGGCCTCTTGGATGTGAGTGTGTCACATTCTTAATGACACACACTTGAAAAATTCCTTTTATTTTCCACCTTTCAGAAATTCCCTTCTTTGGGGAACTAACAAGCAACTGACCAAACACTAAAATGAAGGATCATCTTTGGCCCAGTTTGTTCTTCATTTATCAGAAAGTACAATTTTTTTTTCTTCCTGTTGCACGGCTGTGTTTCAAACATACCTTTGGGGCAAGCACCATGTTCTTAAATAACCCAGCTCTGCTGGGGCAAAATGGCAAGGGAAGAAAGGCGTCCTCCTGGAAATACCTGGTCGATACGTTGTTTTTGAATATACCTTCTGCCGTAGGCGGCGTTTCTTCTTTCTGTGAAGTTGAGGTGTTGGGGGAATGTGGATTTTCTTTAACAACAAAAAAGAGAGCGTGAAATTTGGGGGGGAAAGGGCATTTCAAAGCTATTCAACATGAGGAAACTCATGAAAATGAGTAGCTAGGGCATGTTAGAAATAATATTGTGTGCTCTGGTCAAAATTACTCCATATGTGGATCTTTTCTGGATCCAGAAGGTCACTTTGACTGTCCACATGATTATAAAGGGCCCACCTTTAAACACAAATTAAATAAATGGTCACTTGCTTGGAGAAGCTTAAAGAGATGAGAGATGAGGGATGGAATCATTGATTTAAAAAGCTGTAAGAAATCTTAGAGAGTATCCTCTAGAATGATGTTTTGCAAACCACTGGTCATAACCCTTTAGTCAGGCATGAAATCAATTTAATGACAGCATTTAAAAAAATTAGAGTAGAACAGACCAGTACAGCGAAGTGTACTGCATATAATAAGATTAGTAGAATTTTCATGGAGTTTTTATTTTTATGCACACATATAGGTGTTTGATTTAAAATATATTTGTATATTTCTTACAGTGGGTCATATCAAAATGCTTAAAAACCAATACCCACTAAGTTACATAACAGGGAACCGAATGTCCTATGGCCAGCACCCAAACAAAGTATTAAAAACTATTTGTTGACTGATGTAGTCCACCTCTTTTATCTTACAATCATAACACTGTGGCCCAGAAAGGTGAAATGCCTCTCTAAAGTCACAAAACTGGTTAGTGACAGAATGAGGAGTTCTTGGTACTGAGTCATAACGTATAATGCTTCTACTCTATCCTTCAAGAAAAAACCTTTTTGGTAGAATTGTCATTGCATTAGCAGCTGAAACCATTTTCCCTTAAAACATGAATCCCCTGGGGCGCCTGGGGCGCTCAGTCAGTTAAGCATCCTACTCTTGATTTCGGCTGAGGTCATTATCTCAGGGTCGTGAGATTGAGCCCCATGTTGGGCTTCACGCTGAGTGTGGAGCCTGCTTAAGATTCTCTCTCTCCCTCTGCCCACCCCCCACCGTGTGCTCTCTCTCTTAAAAAAAAAAAAAAAAAAAAAGAAATATATCATATTAAAAAAACAAAACAAAACAAAACATGACTCCCCTTTCCAGGCATTTGATATGTTCCTGATCTCCCCAGGCCTTGTGGGTCTTCCCGCTATACCCATTCACCTTTGCCCTGGACTTGGTACCTGTCCTCAGACCATTGACTATCATCTCATCCCCCAGCTTACCTAGACTTTTGGTCATGGTCTCCTTTACTTTGGCCCCTGCCATGTTGTGTTAGATCCCAAATGCCATCACCCAGACGTAGTCATCATTAACTCATACTTTTTTAAAAATTAATTTTGCTTAGTTGCTGTGACACCACAAATTTGCATCCTGCTTTTTTCTACTAACATTTTAAATGATAATGAGTTTAATGATGTTGAAATGCCTATAGCAAGAGGACTCAGAAATAGGGTGGCTTTTCAGAAGACAAAAACCTGAGTGATGTTACAAGTTAATTGGGTTTGAGTTGTAGGAATCATTATTTCCCAAGAGTGAAGGAGATGCATCTTTAGATCAGAAAACCAGTGGCCATTCTGTGTGAGCGCAGCTACAGTGAAAACCGGCAATCTTTTCCTGCTTGTGCTTCTCTCCATGATGGCCTGGCTCCACCGAGAATCCCTCTTCTCTCCTTCTCCTGCGCTAAGCAGCTGACGGCTGTAAAGGGGAGGATGGCACTGTGAGATAGTGACTTGTGCTGATGGAGTAATGCACTATGTGTTTCGTACTTGGGTCTTATTTCAGAGAGGGGTAACTCCTTCCTGTTTTGATACTTAAATAAATAACTCCAAGCACTTGGAGAGACAGAGTAACATAGACTTCTTAAAGAACAAAGGTAAGATGACCTATCATGTCTTTAAAAAAATCAGATTAGAAGTAAGACAATTTGTGTTCAACTCCTGGCTCTATCTCCAAGAACTTGTGGATCTGGGATGAGTCACTTCCTCTGTTTGAACCTCAGTTTTCACATCTGGAGAATGAGGGTTTGATAAGACCAGTAGTTCTGAACCTTGGGTAGACAGCAGAATCACTGGGGGAGTTAAAAACAAAAACAAAAGTGGCAGGTGGGCTCCACCTGTAGAGATTCAGATTTAAATTGGACTAGAGTGGGGTCCAATTTAGGTATCAAAACATAATTCCTTAGATTTATTATAATGTATAGTAAGGCTAGGTGACTCAAGGGCCTTTCAAGATCTGACCTATTATGATAATGACAGTGAAAACATGCAGGTATTAGGCAAATAACTATTTTCAAGATAGTAGAAATACATGGGGTGCGGGTGCCTGGGTGGCTCAGTTGGTTAAGCGACTGCCTTCGGCTCAGGTCATGATCCTGGAGTCCCAGGATCGAATCTCGCATCGGGCCCCCTGCTCAGCGGGGAGTCTGCTTCTCCCTCTGACCCTCTCCCCTCTCATGCTCTCTCTCACTCTCTCTCTCAAATAAATAAAATCTTTAAAAAAAAAAAAAGAAAGAAAGAAATACATGGGGTGCCTGGGTGGCTCAGTCGGTTAAGCGGCTGCCTTTGGCTCAGGTCATGATCCTGGAGTCCCAGGATCGAGTCCCATATCAGGCTCCCTGCTCAGCGGGGAGTCTGCTTCTCCCTCTGACCCTCCCCCTTCTCATGCTCTCTCTCTCTCTCTCTCTCTAAAAAATAAAATAAAATATTAAGAAAAAAGATAGTAGAAATACAACTCAAACTAGAATGTGGAAAAATGAAAAGAAGATATTTAATCACTCTGGGCTTCAGGGCTTCCCAATTTGAATGTTGTTTTCATCTGTGGTTTGGTCTTATTTTCTCCTCGAGGCAGTTTGGCTTTCAGTATTTGCCAAGGAAAGTTGGTGGCCCTGTGGATTCCTCAGTGGGAACATGAGTTGCTTCCTTCTAATATTCGTGTATCAGCTCCAGCGATGGGCTATAAGTGGTCTTGCTTGGCTCATCTGCCCCTATCTTGGTGTGTTGGGTTGTGTGATTGACAGGCCCACCATATGGCAGCCATGGAGATGTGCTAGACGGATCTCCCATCTAGATCACCTGCTGTGGGGAGCATAGCTGACTGAGTGCCTTCAGCTGCTGCTCCTTTGGATCTACTACATCTTTCAGGCTAGGCCACATTTTCACTGGGTTGCTCCAAGCCAATGACCAAGCCCAGTGAGGGTACTCAAATCAAGCCATTCTTGCCTGATGAGGGATTCCTCTACTGGGCTCTAGTGACTTCAGGGGACTCCCCTGCCCCCACCATTGGTCTGGCTGAGACTCAGAACTGCCCTGTAGTCTGAGGCCCTTTATACCCAGTTATTCCTTCCCTTTCTTCTCTTACAGATGCCAGACCTGCATCTAAAATGAAGGTTCTCGGGGCAGCTGGGTGGCACAGTCAGTTAAGCGTCTGCCTTCAGCAGATGATCTTGGGGCCTGGGATTGAACCCCTCATCGGGCTCTCTGCTGAGCGGGGAGTCTCCTTCTCCCTCTGCCCTTCCTTGTGTGCGTGCTCTCTCTCTGTCTCAAATAAATAAATAATATATTTAAAAAAATAAATAAATAAAATGAAAGTTCTCACTATGTATTTCTGCTCTCTCCTTAATCCTTCACTGGAGTTTCCTCCTAGAAATCTCTTGCTTACTCATCCAGACCTGGTGTCTACTTCTTGGAGGACCTGAACTGATTCAAACTAGAACCATATGGAATGGGGATGAGGTGGTTCACCTAGGGAAGGATGTCAGGTATTTGGAAGAAAACACATGCCCATTACAGGCTGCATCTTTGGGTCTCTGTCCAGTATGGGTCACTCTAGAGAGAGGATACAGAACAAGTGCTCGTACTGAGCAACTAGGCAGATTTCAGACCCTCAGGTGTCTTCTAGAGGAGACTGACATTCCCAGTGGCCAGTGAAACCCCTAATGACCTCAGATCTTAATGTGTTGAAGGGTTTGTTAGAAGAACTGAATCAGGATGCACAGCCAGAGTGACACATGTGTCACTCTGAACCCTCTGTAGACATCAGCCACCAAACCACTTGGCTTCTTAACATTGCACTACCCATTGGATGTTTCCAGAGACAATTTAATGGGTTTTTCTTTTAATTTCAAAAAAGAGAAATATAATCTCTACCCATTATTTAGAGCTGATAAAAGCTAATGTTTTGTTATATACGCCTCAGACTTGTTTTTTGGCTTTTGTTTAATGATTCTACTTTTTAGGGGAACTTTATCAGGACCTGAAATGCAAGGTTTTTAGAGGAGAGTAAGTAGACTTCTCCCCTTACTCCTCAAGTCTTCGCCTCAAGATGTCAGCCCTATGATGCCACTGGTTTTCCCGGAAATAATCCATTTGATATTCATGAATTCTTTCTTTTGGGAAAAATTATTTAAAAGCTTATTATTATACTAGTAATCCTGAGAGGAGTTACTTTTACATCTGATCATCTTTTAGAAGCTTTTCAGTGTGAGCTGCTTGTTAGCTCCAGTTTCTAGCTGGCAGCTTGCTGAGAGCAGGACAAGGAGGGAGCTGTGCAGCTTCAGCGAATTTGGGGCCAGGAGCAGAAATATCTAGAGCACAGGGGGCTGGCCCCACAGGCTGGCTCGAAGGGCCCTTAGAGTCATGGGTGTGAGCTAATAGGGGCCACTAGGCACTTTTAGGGGACTATGAAGTGAGGAAACAGGGAGATTGAAGAAGAAATGGGGGGAGGATGACAGCAGAGGATTTCTGCTTTGTGATTTTGCCTAGGACCTGGCTTGGACTCTGTTTGCCTTTGCAGCAAGATGTAAAAGAGGTACAGTGACATCCTGAGCAGAACAGGTGGTCACAACCTCCCTTGCTTCTCTCCGGCCAGAAGGAGGCTAATGTCCAACCCCTGGCGAGGCGCACTCGATTCACCAGGCAGAGCACAATGATCCAAGGGTACGTGCCAGCTCTCCTGCCTAGCCAAGCTGTGACACCAACTGTTCCTTATTTTCCAGGCATTAAGCTGCTTATGGAATTTATTCCTTTGGACAGGAGTTGTATCCAAATTCCTCTCCTCTGGATTTGCTTGGTCTCCAAGCCTGAAGTCAAGCCAACATTGGCTATTATATCTTCTCCCAACCACACATTTAACAACCATAATAACCACACCACACATTTATAGCTTCACTTCTTATTTTCAGGGGGCTTCTACATATTCTACCTGATTGGATACTAGCAACCAAGCTCTACACTGGGTTGGGAAAATGTGATCACCTGTTCAGAGAAGCTAATATAGAGCTGGTGTCAGAGCCGGGAGTCCATCCATAGTCCAGGAATACCAGTCTGTTACCTCTTGGGAAGAAAATGTATCCTTTTGGATAATATTTTCACTCTTATTTGTTTTTTATCTTCAGTTTTTTGGTTCTCAAGTAGCCAAATGAGGGAAATGAAGGGCTTTAACATGGTGAGGCCCAAGGCGATCCACTTGATAGGGCAAGAGTAGAACTTGTTGGAGCAGATTGTCATGTCTGTGTTTTAGAGGAGGAATATAAGAGCAGGAATAAGAAAACCTAAATTTTAATTCTGACTTTTCAGTGAATTATCTCTGTGATACTCATTAAACTCACTTAACCTCTCTAAGTTTTGTTCTCTTCTTAAGCAGGTATAATACTAACCTGCCATTTATATCCCAAAAGGGTTGTTAAGATAATCAGATGAAACTACAAAATAAGGGGCGCCTGGGTGGCTCAGCTGTTAGGCGTCTGCCTTCGGCTCAGGTCATGATCCCAGGGTCTTGGGATCGAGCCCCGCATTGGGCTCCCTGCTCCGCGGGAGGCCTGCTTCTCCCTCTCCCACTACCCCCTGCTTGTGTTCCCTCTCTCACTGTCTCTCTCTCTGTCAAATAAATAAATAAAATCTTAAAAAAAAAAAAAGAAACTACAAAATAAGACTACATTTAAAATTATAAAGCACCATTCAAATAGAAAGATATTTTTCAGCATTGTTTTAATTATTTTTACATAGACGGACTAAGTAGATATCTATTGGAAGAATGAATGAAGAGATGAATGAATGATTTGGGTCTTTTGAATACTCTACATCTTCCCAAGCTCTTGCAATCTGTTCACTTCTTCAAACCCTCCTTCTTCCCAATTCCTCATTGATGGAGATTAGATTGCCTTTCCCCTTTGCCTTTTACTGGATGTCAGTCTTCCAGGCACATCTTTCACCCCAGAAGTGTATAGATAGTCACTGAACACTATTCATGAACCCTAAGATTGTCAGTGACAGCCGCCCCCCCATGCCTGAGAGCACTGAGATAATACTTTCTGAGCCAAGTGGCCTCACTTCTGCTTGTTCTCCTTTCTACCCAGTGGTTTCTTAGAAGTGGCTGTCGCCAAGTTTGACTTGGATACTATAGGGGAACAGGCTTACAGATTCAAAGAACTTTAGAGCTAAAGGGGCCTGAGACACCATCTTAACCATCTCCTTATCTTACAGATGCAGCTGGTTAGGTTCACAAGGATCAAAAGGGCTGCAGGGCTCATTCAATTAGTTAATGCCAGCATCACTAAATCCAAGACTCTGGACTTCCCAGTGCAGTGGTTTTTCCAATTTCTAATTCTGGGAGGAGGCTGCAGAATGAGAAAGCCAAAGGAACCCCTGAGACTGTCTGTCCTTGAGGCTTTCCTTCAGTACAAGAGTGAAGGTCTGTGTTTGTTGCCCTTAACTCTCCATTTTGAAGACCTCCCTTTAAAAACTTCATTCTATGCAGAGCCTTCCAGCTCTGTATCCCACTGAAGCTAATTCTTCCAGGCAGTATTATTTTTCTGATTTATGCTTTAGGGGACTCAAGATTTAGTGCCCAACTTCTTGTTGTTTGTACACTTTCTGTTTTTTATTTCATGAAAGGGTGAATTCAGTGGATGACTCACATGGAGAGCTGATTGAGGAAAATCGTAGAGTTCTGATCCCACCTTTGTTCAATAATTTGGAAATTAAGGAGGGCTTATCAGGTTTGAACAAGCTGGAGCAGCCTGGGAAAAATCTCAGTGGTCAGATTTCTTTTCTGTCTTTTTTTGGGGGTGGGGTGGGGATGGTCATTGCTTTACATTTTTTTCTTGGGGCATAACTGGCTACAAGGTTGTCTTTGTTTCAGGTGCACAGCCTAATGATTTGACATTTGTATACTTTGTGGAATCATCACCTCAGATCTTCCCATCACCACACACAGCCACAGTATGCTTTCGTATTTATGATCCTTTTAAAGCTTTCTTTCTTGATTGCTTTATACAGTTTATAGATCAACTGAAGGTTAGTGACTCAGCTAAGCAGGGAGGAAACAAAGCTTAGACTTGGCACCTTCTGGTTGTAGGTTCAGTGATCTTTCTGCTGTATCATGTGCTGGGGCTCCTGACTTCTGCTATAGGGCTCAGTTCCTCCAGAATTACACTATGTACTCATAGCTTGAAACTGTCCTATAGATACAAAAGGTCGAAGCTTGGATTTGAATATTGTAGAGTAAGCATGCAGGTAGTGGCTGAATTTTTCACAGTTTAACTGTATGTGTCCCTTCTGACTATCCCACAGCCATGCTGGGCTGGGTGGGAAGTATTTGCATATTGTCTGGTTATGACTCCATTACATTTCAGGCTATGATATCTTTGTTTGTCGTTTATTTTAAAAACACTTTTTTTAATTGTGGTAAAGTGCACCTAAGGTGAAATTTACCATCTTCACCATTTTTAGGCGTTCAGTTCAGTGGCCTTAAGTACACGCACGTTTTGTGCCACCATCTCTGGAACTCCTTTCATCTTGTAAAACAGAAGCTCTGTACCCATAAAACAACAGTTTTCCATTCCCCAGTCCTCTCCCCACCCCCATTCCCTGGCAACCACCCTTTGATTTTCTGTCCCTGGTTTTGTTCTGGCAGACAAAGAGTTAACACTCTGCCACCCACTCTCTTCTGCTCCTGCTGTTCTCCCAATACAGTTAAGCACAGGCTTCATGTCGTTTACCTCTGAGCCAAGGATTGTACATAAATTATGTTTTCTTTCTTATATATATTTTTGTTTTGTCCAGATTTATAATGTCTCATTTTAAAACTTGGTCATTTTTTCTCTATGTCTATTGCTAATTTTCCCCCTAAATCCAGTGGCTTCTTATTAAAGGCTTCTGTAGAGTTAAACATATCAGACATTTCATGATCTCCATGTTTTCTTGGAGATGCTCCTCCTGGAGCCCTCTGTTCTCAGACTGTTCCTATCTAGATGGGTCATTTTCTAATGGGCTGCATTGCTTCTGGACTGAATTAGCTGCTCAGCTTTGAAAATGGTGTTGGCCAGAACTATGCCAGCTCCCTACTGGCTCTGGTGTGATTTATTCATTTATTGAACCCTTTTTTCAATTGTGCTCTGGGGCCAACCCTGTCCCAGGCCATGGAAATGGGTCAGGGGAATGGTGTGGAGAGAGCACAGCACAAACCTCAGTTTCCTGCTCTAAAATTGGAACAATAAAGTTTATTCCACGGAGTCCTTCTGAGAATCAATTGCTATAAGGTCTGTGGAATAAATGGTAACCCATGAGAGAAAAAAGGGTGGTGTTACTTTTATGCGGGAAAGAGTAACAGTTATTGCACGGAGCATCCTCCAATCCTTGTAGGCAGGCACACTGATCTTTAAGCTGCTCTTATGTGGGAATTGGGTACTGTTCACTGTTGTAGTTTTGGTCCCCTGCACCGTGTCTGACACATGATCAATGTTTGAAGAAATAAGAAAGTTGATGCCAGAGGAAAAGTACAGAAGATAAGTCCTACGGAAGTTCACAGTAGTAAGTAAATTTGGTGATATGGAAAGATGTTATGACAGCTTTCATGGAGGCTTAGTTTAAGGAAGAGCTTTCTAAAAATAGAACTACTAACCATGGAATGAATGCTCAGTAGTGGAGTTACTGAATCATAGGGTAATTCTATTTTTTTTTTTTTTAAGAGAGGGAGATGGGGGGGCAGAGGGAGAGGGAGAGAGAGAATCTTTTGTTTTTGTTTTTAAAGATTTTATTTATTTATTTGACAGAGAGAGACACAGCGAGAGAGGGAACACAAGCAGAGGGGGTGGGAGAAGGAGAAGCAGGCTTCCCGTGGAGCAGGGAGCCTGATGTGGGGCTTGATCCCAGGACCCTGGGACCATGACCTGAGCCGAAGGCAGACGCTTAACGACTGACCCACTCAGGCGCCCCGAGAGAATCTTTTTTTTTAGATTTATTTATTAGAGAGAGCGAGCGAGCAAGCGTGAGTGAAGGGAGGGGCAGAGGGAGAGACTCTCAAGCAGACTCCCCACTGAGCTTGAGCCCTATGCAAAGCTTCATTTCAAGTCCCACGAGATCACGATCTAAGCTGAAACCAAGAGTCCAATGCTTAACCGACTGCACCACCCAGGTGACCCCAGAGAAAGAGAAGCTTAAGCAGGCTCCATACCCAGTGCGAAGCCCTTCACGGGGCTTGATCTCACAACCCTGAGATCATGACTTGAGCCAAAACCAAGAGTCGGACATTTAGCTGACTGAGCCACTCAGGCCCTCCCTCTATTTTTAATTTTTTGAGGAACCTCCATACTGTTGTCCACAGTGGCTGGACCAGTTTGCATTCTTGTCAACATTGCATGAAGGTTCCTTTTTCTCCACATCGTTGTCAACACTTACTATTTCCTGTGTTTTTGATTTTAGCCATCTGAGTTCACTCATGTGGAATTTAAGAAACAAGACAAATGAGCAACAATGAAAAAAAGAGGAAAAAAAACAAACAAAAAAACCAGACTCTTAATAGAGAGAACAAGCCGGTGGTTGCCAGAGGGGAGGAGAGTGGGCGGAGGGGTGAAACAGATAAAGGGAAGACACTTATCTTGATGAACACTGAGAAATGTATAGCATTGTAAAATCATATGGTGCACTTGAAACTAATAGAACACTGTATGTTAATTATACTTGAATTAAAACAAAAGACCAAATAACTTTAAAAAATCTGTGCTGCATGTAATAAAAATATAATAATCTGGTATGTGTGTATGCCTACACATTTTCAAAGTAATTTTACATTAATCCTTTCATTTGATTCTTACTATGATTATAGTACTGTGAAAGTGATAATACATGCTAAGCACTATTCTACATATATTATTAATATATTAATTATTATATCAATTATTAATACAATACATGTAAATTCATCCAATCCTCACAAAACCTTGTGAGGCAGGTCACTCTTATCATCTCTATAAGACAGACATTGAAACTAAGGCAGCAAGGAGTCAAACAACTTCCCTAAGGTCACACAGCTTAAAAGTGGCGAGCCAGGATTTGAATACGCGCCTTACAAGGCCAGCCTCTGTGTGCTCTTAACCATCACACCATGTGGTAGAGAAGCAAACCTGATCCCTTCTGGCCCTGGTGTGGACCATGCCTAAGTGATGGAGGCACCAGAGTGGGGCTGCCCCTCTGCAGAAGGCAGCAGACCCTCAGTTCTGGGTGGTGTTGGCTGTGCTGGAATGCATGTCCAGTTTGCCATTTCTGAATGTTATATGGCATCATCCAGTTTTCAAGTGTGTCAGTTAAACAAATATATGCTTTAATATATATGTGTGTATATGTCTGTTAAAGCGGCATTTACACCAAACAAACTGGGAGGCTAGGGTTGGCTTGCATGCTCTGCAAGCATGTGGCCTCTAACTTCACTGAAACCTGGGGAAACAGCACCTTTTCTGACATGCAGGGAGAGCTTAAATGACTTGCTTAAGGTGAGAACAGTTGGTTGACTCTGGGTATAATGAAGACCCAGCTTTTATCTTGCTGTCATATCCATGCTGTGCCACGTTTCTGTAAAGGCGAGGTGAAGAAAAGTTAACTGAAGAGGGAGCCACCCTCCCTTTCCGTGGAACACATCTCATCAGCCCTGTGGGGGATTAAATGGCCGCGGAGGGGCGGCTGGGTGGCGCTGTTGGTTAAGTGTTGGGCTCAGGTAGTGCTCTCAGGGTCTTGAGATCAAGCCTTGCATGGGCTTCTGCACTCAGCACAGAGTCTGCCTGAGACTCTCCCTGCCCCTCCCCCCTGCGCTTGCTCGCTCTCTCGCATGCGCTCTCTCTCTCTCAAAGTAAATAAATCTTTTTAAAAAAATGGCCACAGATTCTTTGTTATTCTTGTCATTGAGAGATGGAGTCTGATTCTGCTCTTCTAGTGATTTGCTTGACCAAAAGAACAGGGCCGAAGCGATGTTCTGAGACTCCTGAGATTAGACATGAAAGGTCTTACAGCATCTGCCTGTGCCTTTTGGTACCCTCGCTCTGGAGACGCTTTCTAGGGCCCCTGGCCACCTGCCGTGAGAAGCCGGAGCCTGTGGAGAGACAACGGGGATCCAGCCATCAGCCAGAGTCAGCGGGCAGGCACACAGCCCAGGCTTCTGTGGAGTGCGGGCAGATACCCTGTGGGGTGTGACCCCTCCTTCCTCAGCTGCCCCAGCTAATGCTACACGGTTCAGATTTCAGCTCCCCATTCCAGCCTTTTCTACATTTTTTGACCCACAAAAATGTGAGGCAAATAAAATCTTTTTTTTTTTTTGAGGTTCTGATAATTTATTAAGCATGAATACCCCATTTCTTTCTGGATTTGAACAATTAAATCCAACCAAGAGAGAGTGGTACTTGCTTTTATATACGTTTACCTCTTCCTAGTATTATCCAGTCATGTATTTAAATTTCACACAAAAATGTATGTATATATTTTCAAAAATGTATGTATATATATCAAACTACCCTTTTGGGGTAGTTTGTGGCACGGCAATGGATTACTAGAACAATACCTTTTTTTTTTTTTTAAGATTTTATTTATTTATTTGACAGAGAGAGAGAGAGTGAGCACAAGTAGGGGGAGCAGAAGGGAGAGGGAGAAGGAGAAGCAGGCTCCCCACTCGACGGGGAGCCCAATGCGGGGCTCGATCCCAGGACCCTGGGATCATGACCTGAGCCGAAGGCAGACGCTTAACGACTGAGCCACCCAGGCGCCCCTAGAACAATACCTTTAAGTAGTTCTCTGGGGGAATATACTCCGGAGCTGCAGCCTCCTCTCTGCCCACTTTCTCTTCAGGTTCTCCCGCAGAAGTTTCATTCACACAAGCCTGGTTGTGAGAAAAGTCATTTTTGTAAAAGAGCTTGGGAGGTTCCCTTGTCATATCAGATGCATTTGTCATTTGGACACAGCTGACAGGTAGAAACCCTCTGACAAAGGGGGTGACTGATGGAGTATCTGAGCCTGGCCATGGGATTTATTACCCCATCTCAGTGGGCCTTCGGGAGACAAGCCGAGTTGGAAGGATGGAAGAGGTCTCCGTAACGACCGCAGGCCCTCTTAGGATTCCACCCGGAGTCGCAGAGCTGATCGGAAGGGACCGTTGTGGGAAGAGAGAGCAGTAAAGCATCTGACAGCCTGACATTGGGGGTGCACCAGACAGCACATGTCTGTATCCACCTGGCGCCCCTTCATCTCCATCTTGCCGCAAGTGGTGTGCCAAGGGCTGGGGCTCTAAAAATGAACAAATGTGCCTTTTTCTACAAAAAGCTACAGACTAAAAGGCTGTCTGTGTGCATACATACTTATATACATACATTTCCTTTATATACACACGCACACATCTGTACCTACATACATGCGTGTGCACACATGTACACATATATGTAAGAAATAAAATGAGTTTATTACTTGGGCTGAACTTCGGAGAGTATAAAGAGGAAATGGCTTATTTCCTTCAGCATGCTTTAATCTCATTTCCCTTCCTTGCCTCTTGATGGCATCGTGGGCGGATTCCAAAGCAGCACCATTCCTTTTCCTCTTTGTTGACAATGTAGAGTCCCTTCCAGGTATTTAGAAGCCGAATTCTGTCCTTTTCAAAGCTTTAAGATCTTGTCTAATTTAAAGCTTCTCTTCTCTCAGAGCAGGTTGAACTGGTGGCTTGCATCCAGGGTGGGACCAGGGTGATCTGTTTCTTCGTTTTGTTTCCATGTTTTCCCTCCTGCTTCATGTTCCTTCGGGGCTTGGGGGTGGTGTGGGAGAGCTGAGGTCAGGCATTCGATGTTGCAAGGATAGGGGAGGCAGGGATTCACACGACTAGTGGTTTGTAAGATAGGACGCACGCCTTCCCCTGTAGCAGGTTACAACTGCTACCCGAGGCATGGAGGTAGGCTATGCAGAGGTCCACCTGCCCAGCACCACCACCCACCTCCATCGTCAGGATTTCTGCAGTGCAGTTTCCTGTGTGGGGGCCACATTCTCTGAATGATTCCTGGCAACCCCTTTCTAGCTCCCGTCCTCTGAGGTCAGTCCAGAGGTATCCAGCCTTCTTGGGCAGCATCTCCTCACGTTGGCTTCAGCTCTGCAGTGGAACCTCTGCACCATGCACTTGGTCCACAGGAAACTTACAGGCCCAGGTCAAGCCTGACACGGCTCCACTGTGTCCCGCTGCCCTCTGCCTGCCATCCTGGGCTCCTCTGGCCAGCCCTACACAGTCAGGGTCCTCCAGGTGGGAAACAGTTTCAGCCTCCCTATCTACATATGTCCCTTCACTCCAGCTCTCCCAAGAATACCCTGTGCTTCACCTGGATCCCAGGCTGCTGTGAGGCCTGTGACTGCTGGAGGGCGGGACTCCAGCCTCCTCCTCTTGCACCTGACCCAGGATCTAGAAATGATGCTCTTCAAGTCCTTTCTCCAGCCCCTTGGTTGAGAAAAGCCAATAACTTTCTGTTCCTTCATTGAACCCCCTCGTTTCACATTTCCTGTTCTTTCACACAGCCTGGATGGCGAGGTGGTCTTCAGCTTCTCGCTAGAATGTGTGGGTATATATCTGTTGTCCTCAGTTTTAGCCCAGATTCTAAGACAATGGGAGAGGTCCCATTAAATACAAACTCTCCCTAACCACACTGATAACTGTTAACAGAAGCCAGGCACTAAACAAGTCCAATGGGAGGGAGAGGCAGGAGTGCCTTAGGTGGCCAGCCGTCGGGGAAGAGAGAGATCTAGAAGGACCAGTGTACTCTCTCATCAGGAAGGACAGCAAGGAGGGAGTTCTAGGCAGAGACACGAGAACAAGCTTGATGGCAGAGTTTGGTGAACTCAAAGCACAGCAAGTCTGCAAGTCGGGTCTGTGAGGGGGGTGGCAGTCAGGACTGCAGAGGCCAGTCGGACTGGGGGAGGGGTGGGGGGGAAGGCCACTGACACGCTGTAGGTATGTGGTGCTACCGTAGCATTTGACAGTCACAAGGGGCCTCGGAAAGGAAGAAGAGAGAGCAGTTAAGAGACTTATGCCATGTGTAGATGAAGGACCATGAAGGCCTGCTGTAGGAGGGCTGGTTGGAGAAAGATCTTCAGATAGAGCCTAGTGATTGACTAGCTATGTGGAACTCAGGGCTATGGGTAGGGGGTTAAACCTTGTCCAGGTCCCCCAGGTAATAGCAGTTACTTTCGAAATTTTACTTTCTTACATCTTCCTTAGATACCCAGTTGTCTTGTGTTTTCTTGGGTCTCTTCGTCTTCTGTGTTCCTCTCCAGAGGAGTGTCAAACACGCTGAGTAGGTGGCAGAGTATTTATTTGGTGGTGGTGGAGCAGGTTCATATGGCTATAGCCCATTTTTAGCTAGCTCAGTAAGACTGAGTGAAATAGGTATATGGAAATGTTCTATAAAACTCTAACCTGAGAACATGTAAGGAGCTCTTATTTTTAAGCAGATACTGTTTGTGCAACTCGTTTGGCAATCAGTCATGAGCTACCTGTGACATTTCTTCTCTTGTTATCTGGAGTTGGTACTTAAGTCTATAAATCCACTCACCCCATCTGTCAGGGCTCTGCTCCTCGGTTTCCACGGTGACAGCTAGCTAGCAGGTAGACTAACCCATGCTGAGTTGTTAGTTGATACCGTAGGAGGCAACTCTGAATAATGCCAAGCATTTTAAACCTAGTAACATTCAGGCTTCTTTTAGAAGAAAAAAAGTATCTCAGACCCAGAGTAATAACCTAGGTAATTTTAAGTTATCACATCAATTCAGTAGGTATGGAGAATATTTGAGTGTACTGGATATGTTATATTACTTTATGTGCTTTCATTCAGACCGAATAAGACTCTGAGCTCTTGTCCTGCCAGGCCAGCAGGATATTGAATCTTAGTCTTGTTACTGTTCTCTGTGTCTCAGCTAACACGTGTATTAAAGGTTGTGCAAAGGTCTTGGGAGAGTCTTAGGCAGTGACAAAGCCTGTAAGCCATTGGTCGTACTACTTATCAATGAGGTGGTCTTGTCCAAGCTCTCAAGGCAACTTCAAGTCTACTGCTCTGCTCCTTCTAGACCATGTTTGGGGCCCAGGAATCCCTAGGATCCAGTTCTCCAAGGTGCATGAAGCAGATTTATCCCATCTCCTACTCCTACACCTTGTCCTGATGGGAAGTAGACATGGGTTTCTACTACTTGAGGGACCTTCAGAGCTTTTTCTCCTTCTGCAGTTGGGTGAATCTGACATCACTTTTTCTACTTCTTCCTCTTTCCCTAGCAAGGACCTATGGCTCCTTCCATCCCCTTCTGGTATACTCAGCATATTTCCTCAGTAAGTGAAGTTTTTACAGAAAGCCCAGCTTCAGTGTGGCCCCACAAATACTCCTAATGTGAGAGAACACAAAGTGCCTGATTACCCTTTGGAATGGAAGTGGTGGGCGATACAGACCGGAAAACACAACTTCATGTCTCGGTAAATCCTTTTACCTCTCATACAATCATAAAAGTGGGTGTATGTTTTTTAAGGCCTCTGGCTCTTAACACAATAATAAACATAATAAAGTTATTAATTAAACAGGAACAAACACACAGTCCAATAAAATTTATATTAACAATGTTACTCATATGATGATGGTATTTGAAAAAAAAAAATCACAGTGGGTGTCACCATGGCCCTGGCTGCTCTGGCCTGGGCCTTTGGAGGTCAGCATGAGTGTCCTATTATGTTTTGTGTGGTGATGACTCAATTTGCCCACAGTTTTTCTGTTTTAGCCACTGTGACCTCTTTTCACATAATCAACTGTGATGCTATTTGGACTTCACATTGTGCCAAAATCATTATTTACATAATAAACATGCTGCATTCCCTTTTCATTATTTTGTGACAATTAAAGTAGTACCAGTGGTAACCAGCCCCATTAGCAACCCAAACACAAGCTTGGACACGGAAATCATGGGGTAGTGTTTGGTTATCAGATGGCCATTAACATAAGCCTGTATATACTCACCATTTCAAAAACCATTGCAATACAAATAGAAAATTATTAGCTTATATATAAGTATTAGCTTATATATCTGGGGGCTAGAAGTTTGAAATCAAGGTGTTTATAGGGCTATCCTCCCCTTAAAGGCACCAGAGAAGGATCTCCTCCATGCTTCTGTTTTAGCTTCTGGTGTCCTCAGGCATTTCTTGGCTTGTAGATGGATCACTCCAATCTTCTGTCATCATGTGACTTTCTTCTGTATCTTCACATCATCTTCATCTTCCCTCTATAAGTGTCTGTCTCTTGTCCAAACTTCCCCTTTCTATAAAGACACTGGTCATGGGATTAGCACTCCCCAACCCAGTGAACTCACTTTACTTTGATTACTTCTGTAAAGACCCTGTTTCTAAATGAGGTCCCATTCTGAGGTACTGGGAATAGGACTTCCAACACCATTTTTGTGGGGTGGGGGAGACACAATTCAAACCATAGCATCATCCTTTGTTTTTCTGAGGATTAGAGATAATGGATCTAAACTGCCTGGCTCATTTTAAATGATCAATAAGGAGCAGTTAGTATGTTCATAATAGGACAGCTCATTGCCCCTCCCAGAAACACAGTTCACGGCCATATTTACATTCAGCATACCGGCTGTATTTTGGAATTTCTGACACTGCAATGTATCAGTGACAGAAAGGCCCTTTATTACCGATCAGATTCCACTAAAATGTTTATGTACTCTCAAGGCTAAGGCTGTCACATTTCTTTAATGTGATAGATAAAGATAAAGTTTCTTTTGCTTTAAAGAAGCAGGCTGCTATATACATGTATATACATATTTTTTTTTCTTATTTTTTTCTTCTGTTGGATTTTGCGACTGAGTCTGATTCTCCCACAAATTAAGAAAATTAATGCCAAACTAGAGGCAGTGAAATGCAGAACTCAGGAGACTTTGAAGGGAAGGTAATATGAGTGATAAGCTGCTGTGGGCCTGGTCAACTGTGTCCAAAGACTTTGCCAGTTTCTGCATTTTAATACCGGGCTGTCATATTCCATGCAGATTAGAGTCCCAGAGAGAACTCTGAACAGTGGCCTTTGCCTCATGGACATAAAAATTTTCCTTGTGGAGTCTCATGCCCATTAAAGCAAGGAATGGAGCCTGGCTCATCAGGCTGGCTGAAGGTTTTTATGTGGTGGAGGGAGAGTGGGGGACCAGCTTTATAGAGTGCCCTATCAGGTAGATACACATTTGACACAGGAACGCTGAGTTATCAAGTTTTCTCCAAGGGCAACCATATATCTTGGGAATCCAGAGCCAAATTATATTTGACATTTCATTTAAAGCCTGAGACATCTTGATGTTAAACCAGAGTCTAAGAGTGCTAAAGTACGAGTCCGTTCAATTTGACAGAGCGGAGGTTTCTATTCCTATCTTACCTGCATGGGTAATAGACAAGTGCTGATAGTTCTTCCTTATTTCATCCAGATGAAAATCACTGAGTTAGCTCTCTGCCGAAATGACACTTGCTCAAAGTTATTTTCTCTCTGGCAGTGTGCAGAGAGCACATCTGGAGCCATTTGGAAGCTACACTGTGGCTGGTATTATTTATGCAGTGGGTAACAAAGCTATATTTATTTGGTTTACATTCCAGATTGAAGAGGTATGGGTGTGTGTGAGTGGGAGACACGTGAGCAAGACCCATCAGGTGACATTTCTTCCAGATGAAAGGCGGAGAGGAGAAGGAAAAGGCTGGGAGAATTGCTTTTAATTCAGGGTGGTGGTGATTCCCATAGCCCTCTTTCCTTTTTATGAGAATTTTGTGCTACTTGTCCTGATAGATTTTGGAAAAAGGGCAGAGAGGACAAAAAGGGACAAAAGGAAGGCTATTTTAGCCCAGTGTTTTTGAAAACATGTGGAAATACTTTTATTGTATAAAAATAAGAAAATTTAGACATATTAAGTTAACATGGTGGTATATAACATGTATATAATTCATAAAGAAATGTGCATACGTTGAGAAACAATGCTCAATTTTTATTCCTGTGCTTTTGTACTGAGGGAATACATGATCAAAAACATTTGGAGATAACCAGCCAATGGCCTGTACTGGTTGGTATGTTTATTGTCTTAGGAAGTTACAAAAACAGAGTCAGCCCATCTGATAGTAAGTATTTTAGCAGTATGTAAACAGTCCTGTGCTAACCTTTGCAATAGAAGCAAAACACATGAGTGATGGTCTTCACCATCAAAACACCCCCATAATGGGGAAGAGGAATCGGCCGAGTCCTGGGCGAGTTGCCAAGGGCCACAAACATGCATCCGAGTTTCCATGTCCAGTGTCTGTGCTGAACCCACCAGGTAGCAGGGGATCCAGAACCGTTGGCAGAGTGAAGGAGTGAGTGATGGAGTAAATAAACAAATGAAAAAGTGCTCTGTCAGACTGAAGCTGAGGGAGGACTCAAAACGGAGTGGGCTGCAGTGGTCACAGAGAACTCTCGGAAGGAAAGGGAAAACTTAATGAGCTATGACTTTTGTTTTATCTGTGAAATGCTCCAGGTGCAGCCAGTTTCCAACCCCCCAAAAAATGCTTCTTGAAAGATGAGAGCAGACACATCGATCCCTCAGACACCATCTATCATGGTACCTCCATGCTCCGAAATGTCCATTTTGCCTCATTCATCATCTCTCTTTTTAAAATATTCCTATAATGTTACAACCCAGTGTTTTAGCACCAGTAGAGGTGTATCGTTGACTTCTAGAGAAAACAACAGCCCATTCCTGTCACCCAGAAGTCAACATGGCTGGCACCTTATTGCGTATCCGTCTGTGCATATTTACAACAAAGTGAGATCATACTGTATATACTTATCTGCAACCTGCTTCTTTTCGCAGTCATGATGTCCACCTTTCCATTTTCTCAAATTGCAAACTTGTCCTATATTCTCCCAGAGGACATTCACATGACTCCTGTAGTTCGTTGATTTCTCCTGTATCACTGACTACACCTGGCTTTTACTGAGCACAAGGAGGAGTTTTGTAAGCTGCTTGGTATCACACAGGTAGCTTGAAATCATCATCGTGGGGATGTTCACTGCATGGAAATTGGTAAATAGTGCATATCGGGACTTCCCATCACTCTGAACTGGTCGGGAAGCATTTACCGGCACGCCTTTGTCTCTGGTTTCATTTAATCTAGCGTAGCGCCCCCAACCCTTTCTTTCTTATGCTACTGACTTGTTCAAGAGAACAGGTCAGTTGTCCTACAGAATGTACTATGATCCTTATCTGCCTGGCTTGTGTCGTTTTGGCACACATGTCTCTTGTCTTGTGAATTTCCCATAAACTAGAAGTTATGTCAAAAAGCTTAATGCATTCAAGTTAAACATTTCTGACTATTTTAGTTGATTTTAGATATATGATATTGTAGTATGCCAGAAGACATATATTTGTTGATACTAACATTGACCCTGGGTTAAAATAAGGACAATTCAGTCTCTCCATTGTAGGATTACTTTTTTTTTCCTTTGGACCAGAAAGAAATCTGTGTGGTATTATTTGGCACTCTATGAATGGATTACTATAAACCATTCACCTACTGGTTTTGACACCAACTGATAATCCTTCCCTGAAACAGTTAATTAGAGTTTCTAAAATGTTTTAAAAATTCTACCACTCCTCCTTTATCTGTTAGCTGACATTCCTAGGTAAAGAACAAATTTCCCTCATCAAGTGGGCTATTTTTATTACTCTGAAACCAGTGGCCACCAGAGAGACAAGATAAATGATCAGTTGTTTTTCTTTATTTCCCAATTTTCAAAGAGAGGAGTTGTGTAAGTACTTACCTCAAATGGTGACAAATGTGATTTCTATGACTTTCTCTTTTATAGTATCATTATGTACTCATTGATTTTTCATTGATTCAATCTGTTTCAATTCACTAAACTCATTATTCTCTTTGAGGTCCAAATTGTCACAACTTTGACCAGGGGTAGCCTTTCCACATTGGCTCCTGGATGTGTTTGGCACAGTCCCATTAATCTTTGCAGGCTCCCTTGTTTTCTGATACAGTAAAAGTTCCCAGACTCATCTTGTTACTTTTCTCTCCAGACAAATCAGCCATTTCTTCTCGAAGCCTTGGTTTCTTTCCATGGAGGATGGTAATAGAGACCATAGTCTGGGCACCAAGGATGTGCATTGCTGTTGAGGTTACATTGCTTCTGGAGTTTTTCAGGGCTTTAAATATATAATTAAAAAGTCTGAACTCATTTTCATAATTTTAAATTCAACTTTTAACATTGGAGTGTTTTCACCTACCCTTTTTAATTTTATACTTGTATTCTTTTTACACTGAAAGTTTTGATCCCTGAACCATCATCAACATAATTACTTGTTTTTATATTAAAAATAGTTTGAAAATACCAACACCGATTTTCTAACAGTATAATTACTGAGGAAGGTTTATTTTTGTGTATGTGGTTATTTTTACCGTAGACTATCTCGTACTAAGTCTTCACAGTCAAAATACTGTGTTTTCAAGTCCTTTGAATTAAATCCTTCCACTGTTACCGGTTTAATATGTAGTTAGTTTCATTTGTTTTATTTTCAATTTGAGGCTTTTTTCTTAATTTAATTTTTTGGAAAAGTTAATATAGCAACATAATTCAAAGGTCAGAACAATACAGAATATATAGACAGAAATTTTGCTTTTGTTTCCCCCTCACCAATTTCATGTACTCATTTAATAATTAGTTTCATGTTTATCATTCCAGTATTTCTTTTTTTACATATATTTTCCCCCCATAGACTATGTACATCATTCTGTGACTTGCTTTTTGTTATTTTACTGTATTTATGGGCGGTCTTTCCGTATGGGTACATGAATATTGTCCTCATTTTTTTTTTTTGGCTTTGGCAAAGCCTTCCTTCTTAGGGGTCCATCACAAGTCAGGGAGGGAGAATAAAAGCAGAAGAAGGGGAGTTAGGAAAGCAGAAGCTAAACCCTGTTGTTTGGAGGCATCAAGACAAGGCCAAAGACAAGGCAGAGTGGGAAAGGCCAGGTTTACACCAGGTGGGAAGAAGGGCATGTTTGAGGCTGGATAATGTTTTATCAGCTTATACCAGACAGCTACCTTCCTTCTTAGGGGCTAACAGTTTCCCCAACAACTGAGCCCTGCTTAGGGTGCAAGGCTCTCCATGCTGTGGTGAGCCTGCAAATGAGAAGGGCCAGCATTCTTTAGCCAACATCATGGTCTTCAAAGGATCTGATGACTGGTGAGAGGTTGATGAGGTCAGACTGCGTCTCTGTTGGAAGGAGCCTGATGGTTGGTCTCATTAAAGTTGTTCCTTATGATCAGGTCCTAAAGGTTTTGTGCTTAACTGATGAAAATGGGCTGATACAGAGTAAATGAATACCAAGTTCATAGCCATGTTCATTTATTACTTCATTAATTTATTCAACAGGCATTTATTGACTGCTATTTTCTAGCAACTTAGCTAGGATCTGAATATGTAAAGCAAAATAAGATATAATTGTGTTTGAAGGATCTTCTGGTATAGAACAGTGTTCCCTTTGTGTTTTAAATCTCACACCTCAGCATTTAACACTTTTCAGCATGCATCCCAATTATCCTTATTTATTCCTAACACTTTGCCACTCTAATATGAACATTATGAAACTTACACAAAAATACACCTTACCAAGGGTTTATGAAAATATAAATGGTGATATTCTTTCTCTCAGAATAATTTTGTGAAAATTGTTTAATAAAATACCAATGTGATATGGGTTACTGCAACTTGTTAGATATCCAGGTAGACATCAGACAGGTTAAAACAGAATTTGTCAAGTGTCTTCTTACCTGGGTATCCAGGTATCAGACTCTTGCCTCGCATATTAACATCGAGTTTCCTAGTTCAACTAAATCAAATGGACTTTTTTCTTTTTTAAGCTAAGACTCAGGAGACAATAAAAATATTTTCTTGGGGGGCGCCTGGGTGGCTCAGTTGTTAAGCATCTGCCTTCAGCTCAGGTCATGGTCCCAGGATCCTGGGATCGAGCCCCGCATCGGGCTCCCTGCTTGGCGGGAAGCCTGCTTCTCCCTCTCCCACTCCCCCTGCTTGTGTTCCCTCTCTCACTGTGTCTCTCTCTGTCAAATAAATAAATAAAATCTTTAAAAAAATATTTTCTTGGGGGTGGGAGGAATATGACTAAATGCAATATCTACTACCTGTTTAAAGGCAAAAGTTCTGAAATTGGCACCCAGTTCATCTGCCATAGAAACTGGTAATGATCCTAATTGGTGTGGTTAAGGGGACAATTTGGATCCACCCTTGGATCCATCTCTGTCTGGATTTCTTCTGGGTGTACCATAGTATTCTTCTATGAGTTAATGCTAGTGTGTCTTGCTTTTGATTCAAAAGTACTATTACTAAGGCATAGTCTGTGCTTAAACACTCAAAATAAAGCCTTAAATACTGAACCTCTAAGTTTGGTGAAGGATTTTTTGCCTCTCCAGTGGTCTCAGAATTGCTGCCTTCAGCTGCAACTTTTTGTGACTTGGGTCTTGGTGAAGTATATTCTCTATGAACTATGGTGTTTGGGTCTTGGGGTGTGATGGTCAACTCTATTTTGCAGGAAGGCCTCGTTCCTTCTTGAGGTCTTGGTTGAAAAATGAGTTCCCTCATTGTGCAGAAACATGAGCACTATGACATTTCCCACAGACATTATTAAACATTTCCATGGCAACAGTGGATTAGCACACTGAGTTAACCACTCATGACCAATATTTTGGCAGTTACAATAAGATAGAAATATTAGTGCCAAATCAGAAACACAAACTTTTTTTTTTTTTTAAACTTCAGGCTTACTATCTTAAGTTTGAAGAGAAATTTAAAATATTTTTGGGGCACCTGGGTGGCTCAGTCATTAAGCATCTGCTTTTGGCTCAGGTCAGGATCCCAGGGTCCTGGGATCGAGCCCCGCATCAGACTCCCTGCTCGGCGGGAAGCCTGCTTCTCCCTCTCCCACTCCCCCTGCTTGTGTTCCCTCTCTCGCTGTGTCTCTCTCTGTCAAACAAATAAATAAAATCTTAAAAAAAAACAACAAAATATTTTCAAGTGTTCCACAGGAGACTTGTTTTTAAAAGAGATAAAAGAATGGTTTTTAACTTCCACAGTTGTTTGTAAATAAATGAGTGCCACTAAAATATTTGGAAATCATTTACAGATAGATTTAAATATCTCTTACTTCAGCCCTAAGAATTTACTTCGCAATCTAAATTACTTAGCAAAAGTCCCTTGACAGGCAACTAAGAAGGAGACTTTAGCCTGGGTCAGAAATACTCAGATTTTCGAAGTGGTACAATCCAAATTATAGAAGTCTTGGTGAAATTTGAGGCTTGGTTTAGGGTTAAGCTGACAAATAGTGAGGAGCTACGTCTGGTGATGAGAGAGAAGGCTTCTAATGGGATGTCTTGGCAGGCTCTCTGTTCTCTCTTTATGGGCTCTGCTTAGCTCTCTCTTGTGAGCCCCATTTGCAACATTAATATAATAACACCCACATACATATACTTATAGGGTGCTTCCTTTCTGAGGAGGAAAGACATTAAGATTAAGCCAAATATTTTTATTTTCCCAGCCATATTATGGGTGGTTGTTTTTTTTTAGGATTTTATTTATTTGTTTGACAGAGAGAGACACAGCGAGAGAGGGAACACAAGCAGGGGGAGTGGGAGAGGGAGAAGCAGGCTTCCCGCCGAGCAGGGAGCCTGATGCAAGGCTCGATCCCAGGACCCTGGGATCCTGACCTGAGCCAAAAGCAGATGCTTAATGACTGAGCCACCCAGGCGCCCCTAAAAAATTTTGTTTAAATTTCTCTTCAAACTTAAGATAGTAAGCCTGAAGTTAAAAAAAAAAAAAAAGTTTGTGTTTCTGATTTGGCACTAATATTTCTATCTTATTGTAACTGCCAAAATATTGGTCATGAGTGGTTAACTCAGTGTGCTAATCCACTGTTGCCATGGAAATGTTTAATAATGTCTGTGGGAAATGTCATAGTGCTCATGTTTCTGCACAATGAGGGAACTCATTTTTCAACCAAGACCTCAAGAAGGAACGAGGCCTTCCTGCAAAAGAGTTGACCATCCTACCCCAAGACCCAACCCACCCAACAATTGCTTTTCTTGCCTCTGGGATGGAAATCCTCAGTTGTCTGCATATCATCGAGTTACGCTGGGGATAAAGGTAACTGAAATTATAGCATTATTTTAAACTGAAGATCAAATGACATAACCTCCACACCACTCTTGGGATTAATGAAAACAAGTTTGGAAAGTGAAGTTTTCTTAGCATTCATTCTGCCTTGTGGCATTAACCAGCAGGAAGGTGGTGCCTTCATGGAGATGGTCATCATGACTCGTTACTTGAAAAAGCATCCAAGCATACTTAATGGCTCTTAATTGGGTACCATGTGATCCATATGCATGTCCTAAGCACTGTGCTCGTGAACCTCCACTTGTGGCCCTTTCATAATTCAACTTATGTTTATTTGGGTGATTAGTTTATGAATGTTGTATTCCTTCCGACCGCCTGCTCCATGAATGCAGAGACCATTCCTGACTTATACCCAGTTTCTGCACAGGTACTAGCAAATAGTAGTGCTAAATACATATTGGTAGAAGAAAGGAAAGAAGGAAGGAAGAAAGAGAAGAGAAGAGGGAAAAAGGGAAAGAGAGGGAAAGAGGGAAGGACTGAATATAAAAAGTACAATGCAGCTGTAGTCCTTGAGCTCTTGGTTGAGGCTCTTCAAATGTTTTGGAGAAGATAGGTATATTTTTTGTGACTCAGAGCTCTCAGATCATGGGACAAGGGTAGTGTGACTTACAGTCCTGTTTGCCTGGCTCAGTCCTCATTTACTCTTACTGACCTGGTATAATTATTAATAGTGTCCCTTTTCAGTCTCAAAAGTGTCCTGACTTGGCAGACAAATTACACTAGTTTCTCCACGTCCTCCCCCATTAACAGAGAATATGTTCCAAGACCTTCAGTGGATACCTGGAACCATAGAGAGTACTGAGCCCTGTATATACTATGTTTTTTTTTCCCTATACATACATTCTTATGATAATGTTTAATTTATAAAATAGGCACAGTAAGAGATTAATGATAATGACTAATGAAATTATTATTATTAGAATATACTATAATAAGGGTTAAAATACAGAAAAATATACTGTAATAAAGGTTAAGAATAAACTTATAAGAATATACTATAGTAAAGGTTATGTGAATGTGGTCTCTCTGTCTCAAAATATCTTACTGTACTGTGCTCGCCCTTCTTGTGAGGATGTGAGGTGATGAAACGTCTATGTGATGAGATGAAGTGAGGTGGATGATGTGGGCAGTGTGATGTAGTGTTAGGATACTACTGACCTAAAGATAAATCAGAAGGAGGATCATCTGCTTCCAGAACTTCAGGGGTAACTGAAACTGTAGAAAGTGAAACCACAGGTAAGGGGAGGGGGAGTACTGTATATGGTAGTCCTAGGCAAGGGGGTGTGGAAAATGGGATCTGTTGGCCCTGAACCACACACTGGTCACTCTTAGCTGACTCAATACTTTGCTGTTTTTGTGAAATATGGACTCAGGCTACACCCCTCACAGCTCTGTATGAGAGAGAAATAATTACCTTTCTGAATTTTTGGCTGAAACTCCTGCAGTAAAACACAGATTAACAAGAGAAAAACAAACCAAAGTTTATTAATATGGATACCTCATGTATCCATGAGAGAGAGACCCAGGAAAAATGCGTAACCCAAAGAGCTGGCTTTAGGTTTTAAGATTTAGTACAATCTTAATAGGAAAAGGGGATGGGGTGTAGCTCTCACAGGACCGTAAATGATTATTAGGAAAGATGACTGGACCCTGAGAAGAATAGATGGGAAATATGATATTGTCTAACAAAGTTTGGGTGTGATGTTGACTTCTAGTCTCCTCTCGTCTGATAACACTCAAATCTTTCCTGGTTGATGAAACTGCTGGGGAGGGGATTTCTGACAGGTGTGTTCCTTCTGGAGGATCTGTCCTTAGGCAGTTAAGGGGAGTTCAGAGGAGGCCTCTCCCTGCATTTGCTATTGTGCAAATGCCTACAGCTGAAAAGAATCATTTTTTAAAGTGTCATATTTTGGGATGACATATTCTGCTACCCTTCAGCTTGCTCTCCTTAAGCTGGCCCCATGTGCAGTGGACTATAAGGATTTTTTACATTATTTGTCATTTGACCACTTTTTGGTTCTTCCGAGGTATATGGTCTGGCTCCAGTTTCTCGGACACCAGACAGAAATGGAGCAGCTGGAGGAAGTGGTATGTTCCGAGGGTCTTAGTGATGCCCTCGGTTCTCACTTGGTTGTGACTTTCTGCATCAACCAGAGTGCTGATTTTCACTACTGCGTAAGAGCAACAGAGAGAGAAATGAGGGCTAACAGTGTAATCGGGGTTGTTCTGGTTTGTACAATATGAAAAAACGAGGACAAAAAAGAAGCCCTTCATTAACTTATCTGAATGTTTTGTTTATTTGACATCTGTCCTTTAGATGTGGGATCGGAAATAGCCAAAACATTCAGATCTTCCACTGTTTAATTTTTTTTCCCCTCACCATATATAACTAGAACTCATCTGGCTTCATGCTTCCTTTGGAGGGGCAGCAGGGCCAGACCTGCCAAGTGTTCAACTGCAGCTCATGGTGAAGAGAATTTACTCTCTGAGTGAAAATGAAGCCATAGCAAGACTGTTCAGATAGGCATTTCTGCAGATACTACTGACTTGTAAATCTTAGAGGAGCTGGGGTGCTTGTCACATCCTCATTTTGGCAATGAAGAAATTGAGGCTCAGAGAGGTCAGGTGACTGGTGGAAGATCACACAGCTGCAGAAGACAGAGTAGACTGCAGACCAAGCATGCATCACCCTCTGATTTCTGATGCCCTCAGTGCTGAGGGGAGGCCAGAGTTCTTGCTTCACAAGGAATGTGCTGAGGCGGGGTAATTGAGGAGCATCACAGAGGCTCTGAGAGGGATTTGCAGCCATCCTGGGAAACTCTGGTGTCTGGCTGAAAGGGACCTCAGTCCATCGCTGGCTCCTTTCTCTGGCTGTCGGGAAGGGGGTAGTGGAGGGTTTTGGTGGTTGATTTCATTGTAGTTAGGGTTGACATTTGAACAGATGCCTTTACGTTTGTATCTTCTTTCAAATCTTCGTTTCTGGCAAAGTTAGGCTGGGTCCTTGGTTTGTCCTATCCAGCACCAGGGAAGGCACATGGCTTCTCCCTTCAAGCCTGTGTGCAGTTCCCGGCCCCTGCTGTTTTATGCATCTCAGGCCAAGTAGTCCATACATCTTAATTACGCCATTATTTGAAAAGATTCCAATATTGTCTACTTATTGGGGGTCTCTGGAATACACACCATACCCCTCTGGTTAGGGGTGATTAGGGGTGATTAGAGAAATACCTGATATCAAACTGTTTTCACATTTCCTTCTGTATCGATTGTCCAAAAGGTGATTATTGTGACTGCTCAGCTGGCTGTTCTCATTAGGAATCCATTGATTGTGGGCTGGTTATGGTTCCACATGCCAGGCTAAATGTCCTGCTTTCGATTCATAGTGTGAGGCAGCCAGATAAGAAAAAGGAAAATTAAGGCCAGCATTTTATTGTCTAAGCTCTGGTTAAATTGCTCCACCTTCTCACTACTTTCCCAGCTCCCTCCCCCAAAGAAACAACATTAATTAGTCTTTTCAGCTATGCAGTCTTTGGAAGCAATACTCTTGATCTATTGAAGGCTGCATTATTAAAATTATCTGCTGTGTCTGTCCTTAATAAGGTCAAAGAAGGAATCTATGAAAGCTGATTCATCACAAAGGCCCTGGGGATGCACATCATTGAGAAAGCCAATTTTATTTTCTTATTCCAAGATAGAATTGGGTTGCAACCTCCCTTGCTTATCAGAAAGGCAAAGCCCAGAGAATCCACCATTAATTTGGAGAAAGCCCTAATCAGTCCATCTGGCCTTTGTGGAGGGTTCCTCAAGACCAGGCTACCTGTGGGGGATGAAGTGGTGAGGGAAGATTTTAACTCTCTGAGTGAATGATAATTCCTCTCAAGAGATGCTTGTCAGAATAGATTTCCCTCTGAGCTCTCAGCTTACATTTCTTTAATAGTTATTAATGCCACTGTATTGGCAATGCTCTTCTGCCATGATAAAATCTCTCCAAAGAGGATTGCTATCACATGCATTCAGCAGGATTTAGGAAGGCAAGAGTCAGGGAAAGAGAATTGATTTCCCCTATTTTAGTAGAGGACAATGATGGGTGTGTCTTGTAGCACAAAATCTATAAATTACTTCAAAATTGCATAGGATGTGCTCTATAATATCCTCAAAATGTAAAGACTCCCAACTCGGTCTCTTTACCCTAATCTGTGTGTTCTGAAAAAGAGTTTGTTTCCTATTTCTACTAAAAAGTTGAAGTTCTGGAATTTGGAGAACAACCAGGGTAGGAAAAAAAAAATGGTGTTTGGCCCCCATACTGCACCAGATACATAGTAAATACCCAGTGACTATTTGCCAACTTGTGGATAGATTGCCATGATAAAACATTAAAATTCCCTGTGAGTCATTTCAATACAGTCCCATCTACAGCAAGTAATTAGAGCTTGATCTTTAACATAATTTATTTCTTAAATAAGTGTAATTATAAAACTATAGTATCTAAGTACTGGAGGTTCTATGAGCTCCCCCTCACATCAAACGCCAGCATCAACTGAGAAGTCATCATCCAGCCTGCAGCTCTGGGGTCACAGTAAATTTCCCCCTCCCCCCCCTTACAAACTTGCAATGATATTACTAGAATATGTGTACAATTTTGGTCTCATCCCTAGCCAAATAACAGGAATGTGAATAAAACGAGTAGCAAAGTAAGTTATTATTCAAAGCCTTGAAAATATTAAATTCCTCTTGGCTGAGAATGCTGTGGAAAGTCTTGATTACTAGGTCATATGAGGGAGCTTTTTATTTAGCTTATATCTAGCACTTTTTTTTTTTTTTTTTTTGTATCTAGCACTTTCTAGAGGGTCCCAGGCCCTTTGCTTGGAGTTAGAGGTATGAAGGTACCTACACTGTGTCCTCTGTCCTGTCAGTCCAACTGATTAGATTAGTAAAATGTTATGGGGCATAGAGGAAATAAAAGGATTTCCCAGTTGGATTTGCCACAGAATCCAAAAAGATCATAGTCTGTTTTGGAAATTTTGGTCTGCCCAAAAGCAAGTGGCTGGAGGAGGGAATAAGAAGTAAGGAGGGGCAGGCCATCCAGGACCTGAGAGATCAAACTGTGGATATTGAGGAAATTGTATGGCTGACAGTAGATTCAGACCTGGGAGGACAAGATCACCTTTGCTGGTTAGAAAGTCTGTGGCTGTCCATAAACCCAAAGGGAAAAAAGTAGAAATTCAGGCTACTGTATGTCCCATGTCTAAAACATCCTGAGATCCAGCCTTGGTCATTGCATTATTCTACTGAGGGTTTTTTGTATTTTTTTCAACCATTTCAATAACAAACTTGGAGGACACATCCTACTTGGGAGATCACTGATTTTTCTTTCTCACTGATTTTGCTTTCTCTGCCAATATCACAGGGAAAAATATCATTTATGTGGCTCTAGAAAAACTGATCTTCAAATGGGATAATATATCCTACATGTACTCTTCCTTTGGTTTCTGATTTATATAGTAGCTCTGTGTTCAGCAAGGAACAGCCTAGCCTGTATGGCTTCCTGATGCTGACCTGAATTTTACTTTTACCTGCCCTAAATTGTGTTATCCTGGTATACCAGTTGTTCAGTATTCAGCTTTGCTCCTCTGTAACTTAATATTATGATTTATTTCTGACTTGGCTTTTCTTTATCAAATGCTGAATTTTCCTAAGAGGTTCATGTGGAAATGTGCTGCATGGGGGAAAAAAAAAAGAGCAGAGTTTGGCCTCAGGGCAAAACCATGGATACTGACCCAGGGACATGAATACAGGGCAGAAGAGATGGTGCCATGAGTATGTCAGCAACCAACAAAATTAACTCCTTCCTTTGCCTCTCACATGCTCCTCGATGTTCTGCAGGGACTATAGATTTTAGCACAGAAGCTAAAGTTAGGATGTATTTGCCAACAACCTGTTCCTTCAACCTCAAAGTTAAAAAATTTGCTTGAAAATGGACATTTTCATTTTATCTTGGCCCAGTGAACCAAGTTTTAAGGTATGTGGTGGCTCTCATCATACCTAAAAAGCAAATACTACTTGCAGTCTACTTCGGGATGATTTGAAAGAGCTCAAAAGTAAATGACTCAGAGATAGATTAAATGTCCCTTGAAATACACCCGAACTTAATAATTAGGGGAAGGGTGCTTGAATAAACACACGTAGAGGGTTATTGAGCATATACAAGCTTAGGTGGTCCATATTTTGAAAAGGCAGTGAGTTTATGGCACGTTCTTAGGAGCTGAGTAGATTGCACGCCAAGTAAAAGCATTTGTTTTATCGTTCAGTTAAGCAATAGCAATTCTCTCATACCTAGAAGGACTTAGGTAAGACTAAGGAACAATCAGAACAACAGAAAATAAGAAAGCATTACCATTCAAGAGTATGAAGTCACTTCTCTCAGTCTTTTGGGATTTAAGACATTTTTGTTGGTAATGTCAAACTAAAACTTTCCCTAAAATAGCAGATAAATAGATGGCTCTTAATGTACCACCCCGGGCTTATGGTTTCCCATTATTCAACTAACATCCCCTCTGTGTTTCCAAATCACTTCTTTCAGTTTCTCCAGTGTTCAGAAACATACTGGCTAGAGTGAGGTATGTAGGAGTGGGTTGGAATTTGGGATCTGTCATTGGCTTGCTTTCCTAATCTTGAGCAAGTTGCTTAGTATCTCTGAGCCTGTTTCCACATCTACAAGTGAGAAGAAGTGAAATACCAACCCTGTGAGGTTGCTGTGGGTTGAATGAAGTAATGAGGGAAGGTGCTTGGCTGGGTAACAATCTGTTTATTCAATAGTGAACTCTCTTGGCCTGCAGACTCAGACATGGCCTTCCAGGCTCATCTCTTACCTCTCCCTAATGCAGCTCATGCAGTCTCTACTGGCTGTTGTATTTTCCAGTCTGCAAATACCCTTGGCATTGTCCCATATCTGTACTCATTCCACATTATTCCCATCTTGGAACCTCCGATGACCGTGCCATCTTTCTAGAGAATCTCTGAAGTAGAAACATTCCTAGTCCATGCTGAATACAAAAATAGACTCATAGCAACAAGAAAGACTGAACATGATTGAAGATGAAATTCTGCATTTCCTTGGGACATACAGGAATAGAAAGTATCTACTTATTATTTAAAAAAAGGTTAAAGTTCAGGTATGTTTCTTTCACTCTGCTGGCTATCCTAACCACACAGAGAGCGTGGGTTCCCCACTGAGGTGGAAGCTTATTTGTGATGAGTCAATGCTGCTCCTTGTTGTGGTTTTCCCAGGGCCCCCTTTGGAATAGGCAGAGGTCTTCCCTCCCCCCGGCTATGAGTCAGATGTGACATCTGCATCACTCATTCTTCCCCAGAGCCCTCCTTGCTCGCTTTCCCCAATCCAGCTAGTCTGTGTGACCTGCAGCCTTCTCTGACTCAGCCTGGCCACAGCTCTCCCTGGAGCACGTTGGATGCTGCTCCTCAGGGTCACTGCAAAAGAGCCTGCCTTGTGTGTGGCCACCCCATTCTATTTCCAGAGCGGTCTTACACCCAGATGGTCAGCAATGTAATTTGCGTTTAGAGATGCCTTGAGCTGAGATACCTTTCAAATACAACTGTAAATATGTCACTCCTCTGGGTGATGTCTGTCTTCTCCCTATTCAAATGCACGTGCTCCTGGGGAGGATACGTTTCAGGCCATCTCTCCATTTTTAATAGTGTGAATCTCACACTGAACTGGGATGAGTTTGAGATAGGCATAAAAGGAGGAAAAAAGTACAAGGCGGTGAGATGGTTAATATGGGAGATGTCCATGAAGGGAATGGAGAGAGGATCTGGGACAGGTACACACACCTAGAGGGCAGAAAAGAACCAAACCGAGTGGCTTCTATTGTCTGATTTTTGCCTTGAGCTGGCCCTGCTTGCCACACAGCCACCACAGGTGTTCCTCTCACCACCCGTCCCTCTCAGTAGGAGCAGAATCCCTTCCTGGGAGTAGGATATTGCACTCCTGTATAAGGCAGAAGTCCCTTGCTAGAGCGAGCCTTTACAGAATGCTGTTCAAGTTTTCAGAAAAGCCCGGCGCCAGCATATTTCTTATCGGCTTCGAAGGTTATAAAAAATCCCTCCTCCTGTTAATTCATAAATCCTTCAACCACATGCCATTTTGGGGCCATATGCTTTCCTTCCTCCCTCTAACCCTGGGAAAGATCTGTAGATATCTGAATGTGAAATCGGCTATGGTTATCTTACTCCTCTAATCAGAAGGTCAGCAGTTACCTGGGGCTTTTCCATCTGTCTTCCAGCTGAATGCTGGCATTTAGTAAATCAAAAATTGGTTACAAATTAGCAAAGCTGACTGGCTCAATGAGATCCAGCCTGGAGACGTTGCTGAAAGGGTGGAGGTTTAAATATGGTTTGAAGGGAGATTCTAGGTGAACTCTATTTGTCAAAGCCATAGAATAGCAGCGTAGAAGATGAGAGATGTTCTCCTGGGGAAAAATGTCAAATCACATGGGGAATAGAAATATTTCACAGGGTGATTATTGAATTTTGAGCATTGCTCTGAGTGGATTAGGTGTATTTTTTTTTTCATACAAGGAAGTAGATGGCAACAATTTTCTCAAAGTGTTTCAGCTTAAAAATCAGTAAGGAAAGCCTCTCATACATTTCCAGCAGTTTGCCAGGTACTAGAGTGATAGAGGGTAAGTTTCAAAGTACACAGAAACACACATGTGAAATAATTTGCAAACAATAACGTGAAAACCTATATGGTGTGCATTATAGATGCATTAAGACCCCAGAAAGGCAAGGAGGACAGTGTCAGCTGAAGAAATTGCTGGGAAGCTTCATTGAGAAACCTAGTTTTGTGCTGTGCCATAAAAATGGGTGTGTTCGATTCCAGAGGTAACGAGAGGCAACAGGGAGAGTAAGTGGCTGGCTGGAGCTGCAGCTAAGTGCTGGGAAATAGGGGAGGGAGGATGGGGGCAGGGAGGGAGGATGTTGGTGCTCACCGAAAGCCTGGCCAAGACATTTGGAGTTGGTATTTCAGATCAAAGGGATCCCCTGATGTTTCTCAAAAATAATATAAAAGATAAAGGTGATGCTTTAGGATGCATCTGGCTTTTGGGGTTGAGAGTGGGAAGAAAGCCCAAAAAGGGTTAGCAGGATAATCCAGTCATGACCTGATGGGCCTGGCCTATCAGGAGGACGTGGAGAGAAAACCCAATTTTGCAGAGAAAAATGTCAGTGAAACCGATGACACTCTATCACAAGACAGGACTGTAAATAACTGACAAACCTCCAACCTGCAGGGGAGGGAAATACGGTACCTATGGCCATGGTGCGGTCTTCTTCCCTGGAATGGCTCCATCGCAGCCAGCTTTCTCTGTCTCTGTGTAAAGCCAGGATCCCCTTCAGTTGGAGGGGTCTGTGGTCCTCTCTGCGTCCAGGTGGGCTCAGGAACCAGCTGGTCATGGTGGGATCTGGATGCAGCTCGAGGCTGCCACTCTGCAGGTGGAGCTGGGATGGACCTGCCAGAGGACAGGAGGTGGTGGTGGAGGAATCTCGGGGTTCTGAGATTTAACAGCCCTGGCCTTCTCTGTTTGTGAAGGACTCAGGGCTCCCTGGCCCCTTGCACCTTTGTACATGCTGAGAAGCAGGTGCAAAAAGCCTGGTGATTGTGGTTTTGCTTCTATGTGGACCTGGCCGACCACCTGGTATTTGCGTCTCAGGATGGCTGAGGGTTTCCTTTCTAATCATTATCCTATGACAATAATTTGTGTGGAGGGTCTGAAGCAGATACGGAAAATTTTCTCTTTAGAATTTACTGCATTTTATGGCAGACATGATATGTTAAAGTGCTATTTGCAAACCCAGGCAATCGCCAAAGTCTGTGAACATAATTAGACTATCAGAGGTGCAGTGGAATCGTGTCGGGGCCTGGGCCCATTCAGTCTTGGTAGTGCTGGAATTGGAGAAGATGTGGGGGAGGGAGGTAGCAGAGACCGGGAGGGCAGATGAGGGTCAGGGATGGAGGGTCAGGGAGTGAGGAGCAGACAGGCTAACCTGGGCAGTTTAGCTGGATGCTGAGGCAAAATGGAGAGGCCGTTGGGTCTAGAACCACCTTTTATGACAGCATCCACTCCTAGTTTTCAGAAGGGTCCAGCCTGGGGAAGATGAGTGAGGGGCTGACAGTGACCCCTTTGAAGCCAAGCGTGCCATTGATGGTTTTTCTGAGCTGGCGAAAGAGGTATTTCTCCTTCCATGTGGCCTCGGGATTGTGAGGATGTCAGGCAGAAATGGAATTTCTGAATCACTGTCCTATTTGGTCCCCACAGCTGGGGCCAAAGGCTCTGCAATGGGACATGTAACTAGGGCTCTGACTCCCCTTAGCAGTCATTTCACACTTGCAAAAAATGATGTATTTTCCCAGGCGGGCAGGTGGCTGCCTAGAGCAGCCTTCAGCTAAATGAAAGCATTCTCTTGGTCTCTGAGGAGCTAGATGCTGACAGACGGGCTTCTAGGATTTAGAATTTCCTAGGTTTGTTATTTGAGCCTAACAAAAGAGAAAAATCCATCCTGGATGCAATTAGATCATTTTACTTGTCTTTTTTTCCCCCCCCAGACAAATAGAGGAAAAAATGTGAAGGACAGAATTTTACTGCTGTTACTGGTAATTTTAAGCCCAGTATGGATGGGATAATATCGGATAACAAATAAAAGGTTTAGTGTGTGCTCTTTTAGCGCTCTGAAAAAGCTATAATGCCATGAGTACTCTCTGTGCAAGAGGGAGATTCTCAATATATTCAAATAAAGTAAAGGATAATTTTATCATGATACCATGTAGTAAGGCTTCTGTGCAGGACTAGAAGCTCCCAGAGGAAAGGAGTTTCGGAGCAACTGCCACAGACAAGGAGGGGCAAAGCAGGGGGGAGCACACATTCTCAATACTTAGCATCATAAGCAGGAGTTCATCCCACGGGTGTGTAGTGATTCAGTTGTGACGTATGTCCTCCCAGTATTGTTACTGTTAATGAACATTAGTATATGTGATGACTCCCAATTTTTAAAATGAACTTGGTTGAATTATAATTTACCTACAGTAAAATTCACTGATTTTGAAAGTGCAATTTGATGATTTTTGACAAATGTGAATAGCCATGTATTTACCAATATGATCAAGATGTAGAACAGTTCCATCACCTTAAAATGTTCCCTGTGCCTTTATGCAGTCTGTTCCCATCACCCCACTGCACCCCCTGCAACCCGGGATCTGCTCTCCATCACTACAGTTTCCTCTTTGTTTTTCCTTTCTGCTGTAACAAATTAGATGGTGTAATTCACCATCTAATTACCACGTTGTTTTTATATCTATGTTAATATTATGAATCTCATCTTAGCCAAGTCTTTGTGACCTTAGAGCCATTGTGTCTCTTTAAGGTAGTTTTGTAGATTTTCACTTCAATCCATAACATGTGATTTATTTATTTTATTTTAATTTTTATTTTTTTTAAAGATTTTATTTATTTATTTGACAGACAGAGACAGCGAGAGAGGGAACACAAGCAGGGAGAGTGAGAGAGGGAGAAGCAGGCTTCCCACGGAGCAGGGAACCTGACGTGGGGCTCGATCCCAGGACCCTGGGATCATGACCTGAGCCGAAGGCAGACGACTGAGCCACCCAGGCACCCCCATAACATGTGATTTATATGTGATCCTAGTGTAGCTCATTTCTCCACCCCTGCCCCCCAGCCCAGGTTCTTGGTGAGGAGCACCTCATTGTTACCTTTATACTTTAAGAATTGTGACAGGAGATTATATATGTATATACACTGGGAGGCAGGGAGGGGTCAAGAGGAGGGGGCACCCAGGAAGAGGCTGAGGAGAGGAGGGCTGAATATCACTGATGGAGCAGATCCTGGAGGAAGAAAGATGGAATATGCAGTTGGCTTTGGAGAGGGTGGTGGGTGGAGATGCCTCTTCCGGGACAGCAAGTTAAAATAGATATTATTAATAGGTTAACCTGGAAGTAAAGAAATGCCAATAAGGCATGTGATAAGAGTGACTAGAATGGATACACTTGGGGACTCTGCGGAGTGTGCTAGAAGTTTAGAACCACTGGAAGAAATGCAGCACAGCAAGGACTTGGTATAAAGAAAGAAATTACAAAGGAGCACTGTGGGGTCAGTTGTTCCTTTAGATACCATCTGGGCACCATTTTGTATGGGTTCTTCTTTGATCAGACAGATTCCTAATCCTGCTTAATTAAATTTTTATTTAAAAAAACTTTTAAATTTACATAAAAGTGTCAAGAATATTACACTGTACTCCCATAGGTCCTTCACCTTAATTCAACCCAAATTCAACCCATATGGTCACATTTGCTTTTTCTTTATCTCTCTCTTAGATAAAATATCCAGAGTATTATTCTTATAGTTCTTATAACAAATTTTAAAAATATTTATTTATTTATTTTAGAGAGAGCATGCGAGGAGGCAGGTGCATGAACCGAGGTGGGGAGGAGCAGAGGGAGAGAATCCTCAAGCAGACTCCTTGCTGAGTGTGAAGCCCGATGCTGGGCTCAATCCCAGGACCCTGAGCCGAAATCAAGACAGACGCTTAACCGACTGAGCCACCCAGGTGCTCCTATAGTTATTATAATGATTAATATCATCTTGCTGAACCATTTGAAGTAATTTGCAGAAGTCATGACTCTTCTTACCTTCAGCACATGTTTCCCAAGAACATGGACATTTTTCTTTTTTTACTTAATCACAGTGCAGTTCTCCAAATCAGGAAATTTAACATTGATGTAATTGTACCATCTAATATGCAGTTCATATTCAGATTTCTACCACTGCAGGGGCTTGCATTTCCAATGATTCTCCTGAAACCAAAATAGTCTATGACTCAAAAGAATGAGAGTGTTGCAGAAGTATGGGTTGTGGGGTTGGAATCTGGGAGAAGAGGGGTACCCATTGACCAGATAGATGCCTAATTTTCTGGAAAGTGCCCAAGAAATACTTGTTTAATTGGCCCAAAGTATTTGAACATCTGTTAAAAAATCATTTGCTTGTTTTTCATATTTTTATTCTTAGGTTTGGGGGCCCTGTTGATAATGAGTGAGCAAGTCTGGGCCATTAGCTATTTGGAATACTTCATCTCAGCTCCATTTCTCTAGCGCCTTGTAACAGGCAGGACTATACACAAGAAAACCCTTTTTACTGCCCCAATTCATATCAATCAAAGACCAAGGAAAGGATCCTAATATCTTTCTAAAATGTTTTCATTTATCTTGGAGTTTAATTGTCATAAAAACTGTATGTTTAAAGTGTCCATTGGGTGTAAATGGTCCCATAAACTCTTGTAACTGAGTGACATGTGATAATGAAAGTACCTTCACAAAGAACAACAAAATAGATCTTCTTTTTTTTTATTGTAATCATCAAATAGTGTGCCCCAAGGTATTGATTGAATTATACATAAACTTGATATGGAGCTATAAAAAGGATGCTAGGATGCTGGCTCAAAACAAACCACACACAGATTAGTCTGCAAGAAATAACCTTAATTCTAACAGTATCCAGCTTTTCCTGGATGGATCACAAGACAAAAATATCCCCTGCATATATTTTAATATTTTAGGGTATACTGTGAGAAATTTTATCAATCAAAAAGTAGGAAATGTGTATTCAAACAAGGAAGAGAAGTAGTTATTTAGGAGGCAAGAATAAACACACAGGAGGGTGGCTAATGGTCCAAGGTATTTCCTTGAAATTCACTATAATGGAGTTAGTGTTCAGAGGAGAACAGAATTGTCAAGGTCTGGAAGAATCCAGGGCATACTTTGTGGAGAAAGGTGGTTTGACTGAATATCTAGTTTCGCATATTTTCTACCTGAAATGTTTAAATGTTTTAAAGAAAAAATCTATTTCTTTTCTTTTCATTTTTAATTTTCAGTTGCTTAACAATGGGTATGGTGGGTTGGGCAGAGTACTGGGATATTGGGATTTGGAATTCTGTTCTTCACTGGTTCATTTTCTCCCTGATAAGGCAACACTTTAATTTTTATTTCTTTATTTATTATTTATTTATGAAACACTTCAAACATCCTTATTGGCACAGAACATTCTGGAATGAAAAACATATAACCCCTCACATGTTTTCTTCAGCTTAAATATCCATTCTTGTAATGTGTCTCATGCTTTTTCATCTTCATATATCTGCTCATGCTTTCTACTCCTGAAATTCACTCTTCTGTATTTCTATGTAACCAAATCCTACTGGTCTGTCAAGGTCTACTTCAAAATCCTCCTTTGGTGGGAAGGCTCCCCAGATTGCCCCCAGTGGGAATATGCTCTCACCTTCCTTAATCTCTTTAAATAGTTTTAGTTATACATCTTCTATGGCCCTTCTCACTTCCTACTTGGTATGATAAGCACGCATAAGTACATTTCCTATTTCTTCTGGCTTGTGAATCCATTAAGACAGGACTTGAGCTTGCTTTTTGATGAACAATTTTTTGGTACCAAATTTGTGAAATTTGTAATGAACATTACAGATTCAAAAGCAAAAAGTCATGATAGGGTATAACATTTTAATTAATTAGTCTAGAAAAAATGCATTTTATTTTTTTAGGAAAGCATGCATGTGAGTTGGTGGGTGGTGGGGCGGGGGGGAGAGAAGGAGAGAGAGAATCTTAGGCAGGGCTCTGTCTCATGACCCTGAGATCATGACCTTAGCTGAAACCAAGAGTCAGATGCTTAGCTGACTGAGCCACCCAGGCACCCCCCAAAAAATGCTTTTTAGAAAAATTTGTTTGCCCAAACTGATATTTTAAGTCTGTTTTTTAACACTAAAAGAATCTCAGGGACTCTCGATATTATTGCTGTAATTATTAGGTGTCATTTATATAAATTAATCAGTATGGCTTGATCCGAGGTGACAAAGTGTAATACTCTACCTCAGTGTTTCTCATTCTCAGCACTATTGACATTTTTTTTTTTTTAAAGATTTTATTTATTTATTTGAGACAGAGAATGAGAGAGACAGAGAGCACATGAGAGGGGGGAGGGTCAGAGGGAGAAGCAGGCTCCCCGCCGAGCAGGGAGCCCGATGCGGGACTTGATCCTAGGACTCCAGGATCATGACCTGAGCCGAAGGCAGTCGCTTAACCAACTGAGCCACCCAGGTGCCCCGAGCACTATTGACATTTTGGGCCAGATTATTCTTGTTACAGATTATATTATAGGATGTTGGGCAATATTCCTGGCCTCTACTCACTAGATGCTGGTAGCATTCCCTACTCCCTACTTTGATTTTGTCAAAGTCAAAAATATTCCCTGACATTGCCAAATAGTCCCAAAGCAAATTTTTTTCCTGTTGAGAAGCAATGCTCTACATGATGGTTTTGCCATTTGACAGAGAATCTTCCATGTAGCTTCTCAACTTCTTTCTCTATGTCTTGGTTTATATCCAGCTGCCACTGTTCACTCTGTTTCTGTCATTCTGTTTACTTGGATTTGTTTTTTTGTTTTGCTGCTATATGACCTTAAGTACTTTTTAAAATAAAGGGTATGTAGATGATAAAAATAAAAAAGAACATTAGAGTGTCCTTTTCAAGACAGATGTACACATATATGCTTAATTTATTTTTGACAGAGGTGCCAGAGAAATTCCATGGGAAGGGGTAATCTTTTCAACAAATAGTGCTAGAATAATTGGATAGCTATATGTAAACAAATAAGCCAAAAAAAAAAAAATCCTCACTTTTACCTAACATTGTATAGAAAAATTATCTTGAAATGGATTATATTCCTAGATATAATAGCTAAAGATATAAAACAGAAGAAAAATCTTAGTGACTTTGGGTTTGGCAAATAATTCTGAAATACCATGCAAAAGGCACAACCCATAAAAGCAAAAGCATTGAAGTAAAAAAGTTCACCTTCATCAGAATTGAGAAAAAATTGCTTTTCAGAAGACAGTTATGAAAATAAAAAGGCAAAGCACACTCTGGGAAAAATATAGCAAAACATATGTCTAATACAGGACTTGTATCTAGAATATCTATTCTTACAACTCAATAAGAGGAAAACACCCAATTAAAAAAAAAAAGACCCAAGAGATTCTAAAGATACTTTACCATAGAAAATGTACAAATCTACAAATAGCAAGTAAGCACATGACAAGATGTTCTGAATCATTAGTCATCAAGGAAATGCAAATTAAAACCTGAGGAAGATACCCCTACCCTCTCATTAAAATGGCTAAAATAGCAAAGACTGGCAGTACCAAGAATGTGGAACAACTGGGACCCTCATTACTCTTACTGATGCTAGGAATGTAAAATGGTGTAAGTACATTGAAAACCTGTTTGATGGTTTCTCAGAACGTTAAAAATGTACCTCCCATATGATCCAAACATTCCACTCTTAGGTATTTACCCAAAGAAACAAGAGAAAGCATGCATTCACACAAAGACTTAAACACTCATTTTCATAGCAGCATTATTTTTGGTAGCCCCGAACTGGAACAACAAGATATACACAAATCATAGTAGAGTCCTACTAAAGATCCCTATTTAGCAACAACCTTGAATAAACTATTGATACATGCAACAACATGAATAAATCTCAAAATAAATATGCTGCTTGAAAGAAGCCAGACCAAAAAGAAAAAAGAGTATATGCTGTATAATTTGATTTATGTGAAGTTCTAGAAAATGTGAGCCAAAATAGGATGAGTAGATCAGTGATTGCTTGAGGAAGGGGGAGGGGCAGGAGGAAAGAATTCCAAATAGTTGTGAGGCAAATTTGGGGATGGCGATTTGGGGATTTTCATTTCTCAATTGTGATGATGGTTTCATGGGGGTATATATATGTTAAGATTGGTCCAATTCTATACTTTGAGCTTGTATATTTTACTATACATCAGTATTGCCTCAATTCAACTGTTAAAAAAAATTACTCCCCAAATGATATTCTTGCCATCTGTTTTGTAGCTTCGAAGTAATCTTCTGGTTTCTGTTTGGAAGGCAGGTGTTGTCATAGAAAGAAAAGGGGCTCCTGAGTTATGTAGATATGAATTGGTACCATTGCTTTGCCCCTTCCCAGATGAGTGCCTTGTGTAAATCCTTTTGAGTTTCAGAGCCTTAGTTTTCTCTTTTGAAAAGCAGGTGTAATAATAACTACTGCAGAAGACTGATGGGAAACTTACATGATGTAGGCAAATCAGCCAACACAGTGATTCCATGAGATCATTTCCCTTCTCTTCTGTCTTCTCCACAAAGTCAAGCATGTGTGTAAGAAGTGCTCAATAAATCCTTGTTATTTGAATCATTCACCATTTGCTTGTTTCAATTCAGTTAGTAAAGGAGTCTAAAACACTGAATCAAGAATTTTCCAATCCCATTTTTTTAAGATTTTTTATTGTCAGAGAGAGAGAACACGAGCAGAGGTAAGGGACAGAGGGAGAGGGAGAAGCAGACACCCCGCTGAGCAAGGAGCCTGATGTGGGACTTGATCCGAGGACCTTGGTATGACCTGAGCCAAAGGCAGATGCTTAACTGACTGAGCCACCCAGGCGTACCTCCAACCTCATTTTTTAAGTCTTGGCATGAAATAAGAGCAAACTTTGAGTACATGTAACTAGAGCACATTGGAGTAATTCAACTGCTAACATAATTGTATATTCACTAAGAAGTTCCTTAAAGAAATGTGAACTTCCCCGTACACACGAAGCAATGAGTCAAGATTTAATCGTAAAATGAGAATCTTGATTATGAATTTTTGATTGGGAAAAACATAATTATTTGGAAAGTTCAGTCATGAATTTGTCCAAATGCGTATTTCCTTAATCCAGAAAAAAAAAAAAAAAGGTTTGACTAATTTAATAAAGCAGACATTCAGGAATTCCAGCAAGTATCTTCTTTAGGCTGCAAGAAACTCTTCCATGTGGAATATGCTATTGATGGCATTGCTTTCAAACAATTCCTTTTGTCTCCTTAGTTTGATACGAAAGCCCAGAAAGCTACAGGGAAAAGAGTACAACTATTCTATTTTTAAATGTCTTCAGTAAGTCCATAGAAAAGTTTCCTGTTAGCCTCAGGCATTCTGAAGCCTTGGTTGACACTTAAAGGCTGTTTTTTTTTTTTCCAAGGGTTGATTGGATCAGAAGGAAAGTCCTTTATATACTACTAGGAAAGCAGCAAGGAGATACAGAAAGCTGTAGTCTGGGCAGAGACCATCGGTTAAAAGCTGCATTCTCAGCTGAAAAAATGTAAAGCAGCTAAATTTCTTCAAGCCGTGATTTACTGACTACTTGAAATGTGGCTGTCATAATGAAAAACAAACAACCAACACACAAATTTAAAAACCACAAATTCAGTTTTGATTTGTTTGGAATTTGTGTTCAAATCATGTTTGGACTGAAGTTTGCCACTTGTTTAGAAAATCCTCTTTCAAAATCGCAAAGCAGATTGTGCTGTGATTCTAATGGAGCTCCTTAAAATATTCGAGGATATTAACCTCTCCGAGAATCCATATATGCTTTAAAATTTCTCATTCGTAGGAGGGTGTTAGACTTGTAATAACCATGCTATTCAATTTCTTCTCTTCATTAAATGTAAATTTTTGAGATTCAAATAATTTTTAAAAGGAGGCAGGTTATCACGAGTAAATCAATAAGCAGTAGGACCCTGTAGCTGATGCTGTCAATTCCCCACCCACATGCTCGTGGCAGTAATGCTTCTTTGCGTGCCTTCCAAATTTCCACCTACTAGCACCTGTGACTCTACCTGGGCATTCTGTCGGGCTGTTGGAACCTGCTGTGGCTGCCCACTGAGCAAGCCAGAATTGCTCAGACATTCCTCACTCCCCTTCACATGGGTAGTAAATAGCCCAACTCCTTCCCCCAAGGGATAATTCTGAGACCCGTGTTCTAAATGATTTTCCAGTTCTACAGATGAATTAAACTGTAGTTGTCTGCTGTAGTGACTTGCTTGAGAAGGCTTTTATGGGGACTTTTCTTTCCTGTCTCCTCTCTCCACACCCATACCAATGTTTTCTCAGATCACCTTCCAAATAAACCACATTGCACTTGAATCTTGGTCTCACGATCCTCGTTTGTTGGGACGTACGCTAAGGCACACCTGTACGCTATGAGTTGAAGCAGGGCTTTCTCTGGGGACTTCTATTAGAATTCACGTGTTCCTGGGTGAATCACTCCCTAAAAACTTGGTGGGAGTTAGCTATCCAGGAGAAGGGTGGTATGCTATCAAACAGGGCACTCTGAGAAGTCAAGGAGGAGGGTTATTTTCAATAGCCAGCTATCTTCTGTTCACACTGCTGTGAGGGGAAGGCCAGCATGGACATCAACAAATCCCACTTCGTAAAATTGGGGAAGGTCTCTTGGAGGGGGCACCTCTCCTTTCAGCCTCTGAGGGTTGCTTGCAGTGTATTTAGTGTATTTAATGGTTCCTCAGTAGAGAATCAGGTTCTGCATAAAGCCTCGAAGCCGTTCCAAGCCCACCAGCCATAATGTAGGATATCTTGTGCTCATTAATAAGTAAAAGTGCTGCTCAACCTGCAATTATAGCCTCTAAATGATGATACATATTTTTCTGTTGTGGCAGGATTTAAAGACTTGCTTGCAGCTTCAGACATGATGTACTTGAAGGGAAAACATGACAATATGCCTTTCTTTGTTTAGTAATTGTATTTTCCGTGGAGTTACACTGGCAGAGTGGGGAAGAGGCAGAGTGAAGATACACGTTGTCTAGTGGACAGTGAGGGCAAGGTGAAGGGTCTGTCAGTGGCAGAACACGGTGTTTATGGGACCAGGAAGTCAGTCCCTCCTTGGATGAGTGAACTTCATAATAGGGAAAGAGAAAAAAGAAAACAGTTCTAAAATACTTGGCAGGGGCAGTGATTCCAGCTTCTCCTATCATGTCATGAAGTAATCTCTTGCTCCATCTTCCTGTGAGCATATGAAGCTTTGCAAGAACACTTACCTTTTTTTTACATTTTTTAAATTTTATTATGTTATGTTAATCACCATACATTACATCATTAATTTTTGATGTAGTGTTCCATGATTCATTGTTTGCGTATAACACCCAGTGGTCCATTCAGTACGTGTGTGCCCTCTTTAATACCCATCACCAGGCCAACCCATCCCCCCCCCCCCCCCCCCCCCCCCCCCCCCC